>NC_088655.1:11502828-11575328 GCF_964019385.1 Sycon ciliatum
ACATTTTTAAAATTTTGTAGTTGTTGTCCTGCATGCATGCACGCACCGCCATATATGCATTCTTTGCCCTTTTGGGAGGATGTCAATTTTGTTTTTGTAGTTGCTTCGTTGTCAGTTGATCGGGTCATTGACCAATTTCTACAGTGTACTCATTCAATACGATGGCAGCTTGGTCTGGCATTTCGGTTTGGTAAGTCATCTTTCTCTACTTTTCTGCGATGATGGAATGCCGTACCTCAACACATTTCAGTTACATATCATCGGAAAATACAGTTCTCATCTCGGCAACAAACGAAAGAAACCACTACACTACCACTACTGGCCACAATGCATATTCGAATAGGGCTTTCAAATGCAAGATCACAATGTGAAACAACTTGGAAGAATTAGTATGTATGCGAAGTGTATCGGGGGATGCATGCAGGGCGCGCGATGGTGCGGTTTCGAATCCCAGCTTATGTTTAAGAAAAAGAATTTGTTTAAGAATTTATAACATCCCTATGCTTTTTTTTGTCTTGGTCATCAAGGCAAAAAAGCACAGCGTAGGGCCCTGAGCTTCCAAGCTCTCTCGTTTATTTATTTTATTCCAAGCAATACATGGCTGGGGTAGCCTTCTTGATGCCGGAAATGGCGGATTCCCCGCCAGACGACATTCCACCAGTCAATGAGGTCCCTGAAACACACCGGGAAACTTCACTTGCCAGTTTCTTGTTTGAGGTGCGGAGCTCTTTTAATTCTCGCTCAGCATTGGCAAGACGATCCTCGACACTGGACAGGCGCTTGTCAAACGCTGTCAGTAGTTGCTTCGTGGTGGTCGCCATGTCCTCCCGAAACTCCTTGGCAAACGTTGTTAGAAAATGCATCACTTTGTCCAAAGGGACTGTGCCGGCTGATGGTGTAGGTATGGCAGATTTGTCCGGCAGGCGAGCAGTTTTCGTCACGGCAATTGGCCGTACTGTGACCGTGTCGCTCGAAAGCTGGTCCTCCATTAATAAACTTTCGGTCGGGCTCGCTGCTTTGGCTTTACGACCAGCTGCTCGTCCCATGTCCTGCATGGGTGTTCCTGGTATGACGTCTGGACTACACGGACTTTTAGGAGATCCTAACCTCCCACGACCAGCATGGGGTGGTGAGGTTACTCGCTTCAGAAAACTCTTAACTGCACTCGACATGTTTATTTACTACTACTTCATATCGGCAACAAACAAAAGAAACCACTACCTGCATTTCCACTGGCATTTGCTCTGACCACGATGACAGGAAAGCGAAAGCGCTTGGATATCAGCCCCTCAAGAGTCAAACCTACATGATTGTATGAATTATTTTCGTCGACTTCAAGAAACTTTGACGAGCCACGAGGCACTTCCTCCAAAATTCAACATGCGAAAAATTACATCAAAAACGGACCACAACTTTATTAGGAAACGCATGAACTCTTTTGGGTACGAACCGCAATTCGTTAAGTTTGTGTGACAACTTCACGTCTACGCGACCAAAACCAGCGTCCATGCGGCCATCCGGCCAAGTTGTATGGCAACGGCATAAACTTGACCAAAACGTCGCGGTCACTTTCAAATCGTGACCGCGACCTCCGGAGGGGGGGTGCCAAGACTTGGCGGCAACAAGATCGTAGACGTGAAGCGTATTTGTGTACAACCTGGCCAGAAATATGTTCAATTTCTCAAATTCCGGTGTGTTGATTCACGAAACTCGGCGGTTGTCGATGTGATCCTCGACATTTGCACATTTTTAAAATTTTGTAGTTGTTGTCCTGCATGCATGCACGCACCGCCATATATGCATTCTTTGCCCTTTTGGGAGGATGTCAATTTTGTTTTTGTAGTTGCTTCGTTGTCAGTTGATCGGGTCATTGACCAATTTCTACAGTGTACTCATTCAATACGATGGCAGCTTGGTCTGGCGTTTCGGTTTGGTAAGTCATCTTTCTCTACTTTTCTGCGATGATGGAATGCCGTACCTCAACACATTTCAGTTACATATCATCGGAAAATACAGTTCTCATCTCGGCAACAAACGAAAGAAACCACTATACTACCACTACTGGCCACAATGCATATTCGAATAGGGCTTTCAAATGCAAGATCACAATGTGAAACAACTTGGAAGAATTAGTATGTATGCGAAGTGTATCGGGGGATGCATGCAGGGCGCGCGATGGTGCGGTTTCGAATCCCAGCTTATGTTTTAAAAAAAGAATTTGTTTAAGAATTTATAACATCCCTATGCTTTTTTTTGTCTTGGTCATCAAGGCAAAAAAGCATAGCGTAGGGCCCTGAGCTTCCAAGCTCTCTCGTTTATTTATTTTATTCCAAGCAATACATGGCTGGGGTAGCCAATGACCACTTTGCGTGGCGATTGCAGGGTTTTTATAGCCAACTATGGCTAACATGGAAATGAGTAAGAAGTCAAAAAGAAAAGGAAAAGAAGAAAGATGCAAATATGGACTAAAATTGTGGTCTACTGGTAAAGCAAGGCGTTCCTGAATGCTGTTTAAGTGGAAAGGCCCTTTGTCTCCTGGTGCAGCTTAAGTTCATGCAAATAGCCATTGAAAAGGGGGGAGTGTAGCAATGCAGAAGAGCGGGCTAGAGAAAGGGAGAGTTGGTTCCTAGTGGAGCTATCCCGTCGGAACCAGTCAAATGGTTTAAGATGCGGGGGTATTTTGGAAAGTCGAATACGATGAATAATACAGCACATCATGATTCGTCGTCTTTCTAGGAGAGGTCTGGTCGAGGATAACATACAGAGAGCGCCACTAGAAAGGGACTTGGGCATATGATAAAGAATCTTTTAAAAGGAGGGAACGATTGTGAATTTCCTGTTTCTGCTGTTGGGCAATAGATAGATTTGTGCAGGCAGTACAACACTAGTCAAAATGCGGCAAGATAATTTATATGCATTATAGAAAAGAGCACGACAGCTGTCAGAAAGATGGGCGCGGTGTGAGTATATTATACCTATGGCTTGACTAGTCTTCTTACATATGTGGGCAATTTCAGTGACAGGTCTACCCGCGCTACTATTAGAGACTGTGCTATTATTCATGAGCTCAGACCACATTAATTTTAGAGTTTTGTTCTTGTTTTGACTTTACGTATATCACTGTTGGAAACAAATTATTTTCTTCATCAGAAAACTGGAGTATGACGTGAAGGAGACATTAAACCTGGAACTGAGTATTTCCGATATAATCCCGGAAAAGTGGTGAAATGTAGACAAACGCATAATGTTGGGTTTACACACTCAGGTGCTTTCTTACTTGACACACATACAAGAACTCTGTTGTTTTACGGGGTTGGCACTAGATATTTTATCAACTGCTGTTCCAACAGGCTAGATAAATGCACACGGATGCGGGAACCATTCGGACCCCGGACACGTATTTTGGATTCTCCAAATAGGTTGAAGAAAATGTTGGGTCCTAAACTCCCTAATGGAGTTCTGGTAGACCATTCACTAGCCGGAAGCAAACTATTTCTCCTGGACTCCCGACATATCGCAGATTGTACAGAACTGTGCCGTGTGCTCAAGGATCGGTGAAACCGTAATGTGCAAGAAAGGCCCTTACCTTGTTTGTGTTCACAGTGTGCACCTTCGGCGACTGACTAGTCTTGGAGCAGCACCAGGTGCTGAAGGCTCTAGAACTCTAAGCAATACCAATGTACATGTCAGAATGAATTAGGAGAGTAAAACCATAGGTGATCAACAATATACCACCTATTTTACCTATCTACACTATAATGTTCGGGGGCCAAACGGACCGCACGCATGATTTCCGAAATAAAATTGTAACCAGTAAACCAATTACGAAGAATTTGATTATCTCTCATAATTAGTTATTGAGAAAAAAAGAACATGAAGATGTCCCAAAAACCAAACGTCTGGGGTCAGAACACGGAATCAGGGTTACTTGCAAATTCTTGTAAAGCTGAAATTCACATAAGAGCTGGAGGAAGGTAATTCCGCAGGGTGCCTATCCTGTATAGACATAGCGATGGGAGGGATCTGCCATGACTGTTGAACACTCATTTATTTGGGCAACGGGCACTTTTAGCAATAGTGATGTAGAACAGTTTTTAATTAAGGTATTCTGGGCGTAAGTGGATAATATAATGGAACCAGGGGATACTGAGATAACATCAATACACAGTGTGATAGCTCTGCAGAGTGATGGGAGTGAAATACTGCTATGCCAGCTGTTGGTATGATTTCAGATTGCTCATAATGTCCGTGTCATACGTACATGTTGCAAATGTACGCGGGTCATTAGCGTAATCTGGATGCCGCCACACGTGTTTAGTGTACAGCTTGTATTGAAATGTGCCTCCACCAATCACCACCAGTCTCTGACCGCTCACCAACAGCTCTGTATCAAGCAGGGAGCGCATGCCTGGGTTTCTCAGCACCAGCTCGTTGTCTGCAGACGAGTACTTCTCCACTATCTCATCAACTGTAATAACCTGAAGCGGGATTTCACGGAGGTCATTCAGCAGCTTCTGGCGCAAATTTTCGACTTCCTGGTTGTGCTTAAGCGATTCTGACCGCTGATCGGAACCCAAAATGAGGCTGCTATTCGTGTGGGCGGTCTCCTTGAGGAATTTAAGCAGATCGTTAAAACAGTTAAGGGCAAATTGTTTGGAATCTCCAGTCTGCAGTTCACCTCTGGCTTTCATCTTCCTGTATTGGGAGCGGATGTGTTCCATACGAACATGGACAGCAGTGTAGTTACTCCCTAGGCCAGCGAGATGCAGTAATCGTTGTGATAGCCGACGAAGGTTAGCTGACGTTTTAAGGGCAGTGAGTGGGAAGGTAGGGGCTCTCTGGGGCGCTTGAACAATGCCATGACGCTCCATGCCATACCAGATCGGTAACAGAAGGCATTCACTGCTTTTGAAGATATCTAACTGGGACACCAAACTCTCTATCGTCCACCGAGTCTTCGGGAATGCTGCGCACACTGTGTTGCGGAATGGTCCAAGGCTAAGCAGCTTCGGTTCCAGGCACTTCTCTACCCAAGTACAGTTATTATCAACAGAGTCTATACTATGCTCAGCCGACTGCAACCTTTTCATCGTGGCTCTCTCTGTGGGCAGCAGATCTTTCCGAAATCTGCATAAGGGGTGCATGTATTGCCCGTCAGACACTAAATATAGGAGAGACCAATCACCTGCACATTGCGATCTTGCTTCGCTCTCACTGATGAAGCGCGAACCACCTTGCAGGAGCATTTCTCTCTTGACGTTTTTCAGATCGAAGTATGACGACAGCACTCTTGGCGTCAGCCCTCTTCTAAACGTAGCCGGTATATTACCTGAGGCTGCCATGGAAACGAGATGGTTGCCAAGGGCAACGGGCTGCACTGCATCCCGTCGAGCGGCCACAGCTATGGCTAGGAAGTCGGCCAGTTGCATGGTTAACCTGGTCAACTGCTCGTTGCTGAACCAGCCAACAGCTAGTATGCGACTGGACTGGTTCTCGGCCTGTTCAGTGACATCCGTTAATTCACTCGGAGGTGTAATATAAGCACTCGTTGACACGCCAGATCTGGTTTTTTCCGTTTCAGTACTAGTTAGGTTGCGGGCAAGATCAACGGTCCAGAAATCCGGCCAGCTAGGTCCATCCTGATCGTCAGCCTGCTTCCGCTGAGCCGTGTTTCGATTCTTCTCTCGCTGACTATTCCCTTTCAGGAGACTGAGCGGACTGGCCGGACGTAGTTGTGGACGATGCAAATTTCGATCTCGGCGAGGCGGAATCAATTCCGACTTATGAATTGTTACAACTACCACATAAACTAGACACGGAAGCAGCACTAATGGCCAAACGCGGGGAAGGCGCATCATCCACAGCCGAACACTTCTTTCCTTAGTATTCCGTTCCTCTATCTACTCTTTAGCGGATCACAATCAGGCAACCTTTTGAGAAGTTGGGAATTCAAAATTCGAGCGAGCCTGCGATTGCCAAAAACCAAGAGCCACGGGTTATTTAGATGGCCTTTGCTACCAGGGGGTTTCATGCAGCTACAAATCATAGCATTTCTATTTTCTTAACACTGAGGAGAGGTTTGCGTGGTGCTGCATTGTGCACGAACATCCATACCAGGGAGTCGTATGAACATTAATTTTATACGACTCCCTGCTGCACACACTTAGTGGTGCACTACGAGCGGTCCACCACACCCATGCACAGGGTCGCAGCACAAGCACTTGAGCGCCGGATGCACACAATCATGTACATTCGTGGTCCGTGTGCAGGCTTCCGGTGACGATCTACAGATGAGGAGATCGCGGCCGTGACTCTGTCTAGCAGTTTACACTCGCTTCATGCTAGCTCATTTGATCAATTGAGCTCTTGAACGCGAATTAAAAGTAAGTGACTATTGTACATGACTATTGACTAGTTTCGGCTTACTTATCCCTCTCCGGGTTTGTTACGAGTATGCAGCTCTTTAGACACTGCGACTGCGACTGTCGCCGGACACCCCAGCACAGCAAGCCATGAGTGGGTACTTCACTCCACAGCAACGTGGGTACGAAGGCCAGACCAGATCGTCGCTGGTCGGCACCCTGAACCAAGCAAGACCTGCTCAGCAGAGGCAAGCCGGGCCTCTCAAGCCGAAGCCATCTGGACGACCTGAGACAGTTTGCTGCGGATCGCAATGGATGGCGGCAGATAATCTGAAGGAGTCGCCACAACTGCTGGATATTGACATACATATATTGGACAGAGCTAGAGAACAGCACTGGAAGCATGTATAGCACGGCTGTGCATGTTGTACGCGTATCTGTGTTATTATTATTAGTATTATTATTACTAGTGAAGAATAATAATATTATTATGCAGCTTTTATATTGTATTTATTACAACATCTCAAGACTCGGTGGAAACACCGGCCAATCAAATCCTTAACTTCTCTGGGTAGAGTCAGCTAAACAGAAAAAGCAATAAAGAGAGGGGAGCGAAAAAGAGTGGATGAGTTACACTTAGGGAGTAAGAGCGAATTTTTGCCACCAGCTGAGGAAATTCCGCAGTTATCAATGTCAGACCTCTGGTCGCATTAGCAGGACTCGCTTATCAACACCGCACACTTGTACTGTACTAACTTTGACAATGGATCCGTACTATTGATCTCCAGCTGACTATCATTTCCAGTGCATACACATTTTTCTCTTTTCTCTTTTTTTCTCTCTCTCTCTCTATTATTTTCTTCCCTCTTCGCTACCTTGTCATTGCCATTGGGAAGAGATTCCTGTTTGGATGTGCGAAGTAAAACAAAGTAAAAAATAAAATTAAATAACTTCGCATCCGTGTGTGACCACGTACATGTACATGTGCGCACCGGTCCCAGTGGCCCAGGTCGACGACCACGGATGACTCAACAGCTTCTTTCCAGCATTAAACTCAAACATCAGCTCTACCGTCAGTATCTCAGAACTCGCAGCGCCGAGAACTGGCTCGCGTTCGTTACTCAACGCAATAGGACCACTACACAACTGAGAGAAGATAATCCGCCTTTGTATCCACTAACACGCAAGGCCACGTAACTGGTGTCCCGCAGCGAAACCTTTACAGTTTAATGAAATCACTGCGGTCGTCCCCGAAATAGGAGCTCCCACCTATTTCAGCAAACGAAACATTCGCTAGATCAGATGGAGACAAGGCGGAAGCGTTTAACAATTTTGTTCTTTTGTGAGAGCCAGAAGTCCGTCTCCGGACCAACGGAAGCCGTACCGGAGATAGGCGTGTCGCGCATCATCGGAAGCGAACTGAAGGGAATCATCACCATCCAGGAGGAGGTCCGAAAAGTCCTTTCCGCTCTTGATTTCCGGAAGTCGGCTGTGTACGATGGCATCCCGACGACATTGCTCAAGATCACTACAGACGAAATATCATGCTCCCTCGCGACGCTTTTCAATGAGTCCTTCTCGCGAGGGGAGCAGCCGCAGGACTGGCGCAATGCCACTATCAGTCCTATAGAGACAAGAAAGCCTCTCGTCCAGAGATCACCAATTATTATAGGCCAATCACGCTCCTTAATTTGGTCAGCAAGGTTCAGGAGAAGTTTGACCACCAATGCCTCTGCACCCACATTGAACCCCACCTACCCGCCGACCAATCTGGATTTCGATCTAAGGATAGCACTGAACTACAGCTCTCCGTCTAGTTCAAGAGATCTCTGACAAAAAAATGCTGGTATAAAATGTTCTTTTTTGTACACAGTACCCTCAGTTCCTATACTATTCACTGATGAGCGGAACACGAAAATCGATTTTGAATAACATAAAAATCCTTTAAGGTGGCAGACTACCCAAAAATTCGCTGAAAAATCGAATTTGTAAATTCATATTGAGTGCTACGTCAGTTGAAAGAGCATGAATAGCTGCAAATTCCCTGAAAATTGTGTCCCGATCTGACCGGCCGTTCAAGAGTTATGGCCGAAAATGTGCCCTTGCAAGGAAAGATTTTTTTGTTGCACGCTGTCATTTGTTGGCAGCACTGTATTTGAATGTGAGCAGACCGTGCGCAACTTTTCGTATCATGGAAACACGCGAAAGTGTGCAGAATTTTGCTCCAAGTCCAAAAAATCAGGTTTTTGAGCCACATATTGGGCATATTGGGCGTTCAGCAGGACTTTTGCCAGCACCCTCGTGACGTTGCAGATATGTGGCTTGATTACCGTACTGGCAATATATGTTGCCGTGTAACGCGTAACGCAGGGGGGTGCGGCGTAACGCGCGACCAGGCTAGTGCGACAAATTTTCGTTGAGTTCGTAACGCGCGTCCGGCGGGGTGCGGCGATCTTTTCATTGCAGTTTGCACTGCAAAAAAAAAGCCTGAAAACTGTGAAAGCACGTGTACCGCGTGGTGAAAAGTTCAAAACTGGACGCAGCAGGAAGTCCTGACACTCGAAGGCGCATCATTCAGTGGTTGGCGATCTCAATGGTTTCTTCTTTCCCGAGGTCGTTTTGCGATGTGTTTACCAGTTTCCTTGTGACAATGCCGTAGTCTCTATTCGCCTTCGGCGTGAAGAAAATCACGCCCAAGCATCATTCAGTGGTTGGCGATCTCAATGGTTTCTTCTTTCCCGAGGTCGTTTTGCGAAGAAGAGCGATGTGTTTACCAGCAAAAAAAGGACTGCGGCAATATAGAAACCTGTGTGACGGCTCCTGTGCGGCGTGCGGCAAACATGTGCCAATGTAACGCTTCATGGCCTCACTGCGGCAACATATATTGCCAGTACGGTATTGTAGTTGACGTTGATTTAGTGACTTTGGCAAGTTTGAGTCGTGTCAAGAAGTCAGGTAGGATTCAGTACTAGGCAGTAGTGAAACGTGAGTGGTAGTCTTTGCCGGTTTCTGAGGGTATCCTGGATTTAGTGTGCAGCGCTGTGGAAATGGCTTGCTGTGGAGGTCCCAGCACTGGATGTTGTATCAAAGGTACGACCTCGTAGCACGTACTAAACCTAAAAAAAATCAAAAATTGACTTGGGTCTGTGGGAGTGTGTGAGAGAACGCCCACTCGTTCCGTTGTGACAGATTCCAGGGCCTCGTTGAGGGGCCCTACCCCATCACCCATGGCTGCTTCTGGACTTGTTCTAGGTTTGGGTCCCGCGCACGGACAGAATGAGCACGAAAATGTGAAAAAAATTGTAAATGCATTTGTTTGGCTCCTGGGTGGCTCGCACACCGTGGCACTATGCCGGAAATTTGAGTTTTTCCGGCCTGGAAAGCCTGTCAGTGAGGCGCAAGAACTTGTAAATCATGGCCTGAGGGCCAGCATAGTGGCAGGAGTGTGTGGTCAAGATTTCACTGAAATCCATTGAGAAACACCAAAGTTACGGTCAATTGAATGCCATATGAAATTTATGGGTAGGCTGCCCTTAAAATTCCAATAACTCGTTGTTGTCTGGCCATGTCTGTATCTACATGTGTTATACTCTTTATTGCACTCATAAAATTGCTTTCTCCACGCCGACTCTTTAAATTGATATTATTTTGTATTATATTTTTATGATGAAGAAAGGAAAAGGGCAAAATGTTCCGAGTTATGACAAGTTATATCTTACCGTGGTAGCAAGTCTTCAGTGTACAATCATCTGTTGGCTAGTCCTGCTTGTTGCAATTCGTATTCCGACTCATCTTTCACTGTATTGTGCCGTGGTCGTCATGGTTATGGACTATAGTTAAAAGTTTTGGAAGCCATCTGTCAGCGTCTGTATAAGCCTAATTTGTGTGTACAGAAAGATAGTATAAGTGGGTTGAAATTGTTCAAGTAACGTGTCATGTTTGGTGCAGCCAAGCTTGGCCGTTAATGTTCTAGGTGTAATGTATAGCTGTTATTTGTTATCACTTTGTCCTTCCTTATTTCTTTCTCTTCTTTGTTCATTTTTCAGGTGCAAGTTTATTGTTACAAGTAGTACACGCATTCGTTATTGCTCTCGCTTTCATTGTTAAAATTCACACTTGAAAATTTCACTGCTGTTGTTCTTAGTGTTATTTCTCTAAGTTAGCACCATATCCCTCACACACTCATACTCATACAGGGATTGTTTTGGAGATAGTGTGCTGCTTCGAGTAACTGGTCTTGTAATGCAAAAGCTCGAAGAGCTGGAAAGCAATGCCAGGCCACTGGCAGCAACTGGTTCGCGAGGAGCCGCAATAAACCCACATTGTGCCACAATGAGGTTGCAAGGCAAAGCCAATGCAATTGGCGACAACTGGCTCGTGAAGAGCTGCAACTAGCGAAGCAAATGACCAGTTAGGAGTGATAGAGCTAAATGTTCCCCAGTACAATTAGCAAGATGACAAGATGGGAGGGATGGAGGGTGAAAATTTATTTGATGCCGGCACAAGCTAAAAGTCAACACAAATTAGACTTTGAAGTGAAGCCAACACCAAGAAAGAAAGAGAAATTTCAAAGGAAGCAGTTGTACATGTATGACGTCAGGCTAAGCGCGCCCAAATCCATGCGCTGGCAGTGTGAGTGCATGAGCAAAAGTTCAAAGGAAGCAGTTGTGTGACGTCAGGCTAAGCGTGCCCAAATCTATGCGCTGGCAGTGTGAGTACAGTGCGCAATGCACTGATGCAGCGGTGCGTGGCAGATGCAAACATGGCAGTGTGATCGGTGGTTGCTAACACACACTAACTACATTACTGCGACTTTAGATTTTTTTATAATAGTTCAATTTTGTTTTCAGTGTCCTTTAGTACAACGAAGATTCCTGATGAGTGTTGTACGAAAACTTGTTTGAATCCTTATTTTCTCTACACCATGTCTTCACATTTTCTTCGTTTTATTGCAGATTGTCTCCACAGTTTTACATTACATGAATAAAGTGTACACAAATGTCGATCCAGCTTGTATTACTGATTGCGGTTATTATATTTTATTCATAATTATTATATTTTTCAAGGACTCTCCAGGACTCTCCAGAGGCAAATGGATGCCTGTCAAAAGGAGTCTACTGGGGAAAGGAAGTGAAGGTGGCTGTTATGAGAGAGGGAATAAGGGACATGACAAGGTGAAAAAATGAAAATAGCAGAAGTGCAGCGACAGCAAACTCTTACACCCCTTTCTGCTGTGAACCACCACCCAAGTCTTAAACTGAGTACTCATGAGCTCAGTCCACATTTACAGTTTTGTTCTTGTTTTCTCTTTACGTAAATCACTGCTGGAAACAAATTACTTTCTTCATCAGAAAATTGGAGTATGCCGAGAAGGAGACATTAAGGTGGCAGACTACCCAAAAATTCGCTGAAAATTCGAATTTGTAAATTCATATTGAGTGCTACGTCAGTTGAAAGAGCATGAATAGCTGCAAATTCTCTGAAAATTGTGTCCCGATCTGACCAGCCGTTCAAGAGTTATGGCCGAAAATGTGCCCTTGCAAGGAAAGATTTTTTGTTGCACGTTGTCATTTGTTGGCAGCACTGTATTTGAATGTGAGCAGACCGTGCGCAACTTGTCGTATCATGGAAACACGCGAAAGTGTGCAGAATTTTGCTCAAGTCCAAAAAAGTCCAAAAAATCACGTTAAAACCACGTATTGGGCTGCACGGCGGCAGGACTTTTGCCAGCACCCTCGTGACGTTGCAGATATGTGGCTTGATTATTGTAGTTGACGTTGATTTAGTGACTTTGGCAAGTTTGAGTCGTTTCAAGAAGTCAGGTAGCATTCAGTACTAGGCAGTAGCGGAACGTGAGTGGTAGTCTTTGCCGGTTCCTGAGGGTATCCTGGATTTGGTGTGCAGCGCTGTGGAAATGGCTTGCTGTGGACGTCCCAGCACTGGATGTTGTATCAAAGGTACGACCTCGTAGCACGTGCTAAACCTTAAAAAAATTCAAAAATTGACTTGGGTCTGTGAGAGTCTGTGAGAGAACGCCCACTCGTTCCGTTGTGACAGATTCCAGGGCCACGTTGAGGGGCCCTACCCCACCACCCATGGCTGCTTCTGGACTTGTTTTAGGTTTGGGTCCCGCGCACGGACAGAATGGGCACGAAAATGTGAAAAAATTGTAAAATGCATTTGTTTGGCTCCTGGGTGGCTCGCACCCCGTGGCACTATGCCGGAAATTTGAGTTTTTCTAGCCTGGAAAGCCGGTCAGTGAGGCGCAAGAACTTGTAAATCATGTTCTGAGGGCCAGCATAGTGGCAGGAGTGTGTGGTCAAAATTTCACTCAAATCCATTTTGAAACACCAAAGTTACGGTCAATTGAATGCCATATGAAATTTATGGGTAGGCTGCCCCCTTAAACCAGGAACTGAGTATTTCCGATATATCCCGGAAAAGTGGTGAAATGTGGAAAACGCATAATTTTGGGTTTACACACTCAGATGCTTTCTTACTTGACACACATACAAGAACTCTGTTGCTTTAAGGGGTTGGGACTAGATATTTTATTAACTGCTGTTCAAACAGGCTAGATAAATGCACACGGATGCAGGAACCATTCCGACCCCGGACACGTATTTCGGATTCTCCAAATAGGTTGAAGAACATGTTGGGTCCTAAACTCCCTAATGGAGTTCTGGTAGACCATTCACTAGCCGGAAGCAAACTATTTCTCCTGGACTCCCGACATATCGCAGATTGTACAGAACTGTGCCGTGTGCTCAAGGATCGGTGAAACCGTAATGTGCAAGAAAGGCCCTGACCTTGTTTGTGTTCACAGTGTGCACCTTCGGCGACTGACTAGTCTTGGAGCAGCACCAGGTGCTGAAGGCTCTAGAACTCTAAGCAATACCAAAGTTCCTGGCGTTCGTCAAGGGGATAGCGAGATGTGTCCACACGACACTGAATACGAGCATTCACAATGTCGGTATCGAGCTGCCCCAGGAAAATGAGATGGCTGGATTCCTTCTCGTTGGCGATGCAGGCAGGCGTGTTGGACAGTCAGACGCATATCCTGCAAGCTACATCCTGTGGGTAGAAAAATTGCCCCGGGAGGCACCGTCGCGTCTTTTGCTTCATGGTGTACGTGGAACACAATTTGTCGATGTTATCTAAGGCACTCCTTGTGCTGTTCAAGTGGAAGATGATTTCAGGGTTCTGTTTTGTTCCTTCAATATACACGTCAGAATGAATTGAGGAGAGTTAAACCATAGGTGATCAACAATATACCACCTATTGTACCTAACTACGATATAATGTTCGGGGGCCAAACGGACCCCACGCATGATTTCCGAAATAAAATTGTAACAAATTTAAAAGAACAATTTGATCACCTCTCATATCTAGTCGTTGAGGAGTACCTGTAGTTTTCCGGAGATATCAGGAAAAAAAGAAAATGAAGATGTCCCAAAAACCAAACGTCTGGGGTCAGAACACAGAATCAGGGTTCACTTTTTGTTTAAGCTGAAATTGACATAAGAGCTGGAGGAAGGCAATTCTACAGGGTGCCTATTCTGTATATACATAGCGATGGGAGGGATCTGCCATGATTGTTGAACACTCATTTATTTGGGCAACGGGCACTTTTAGCAATAGTGATGTAGAACAGTTTTTAATTAAAAGGTATTCTGGGCGTAAGTGGATATAATGGAACCAGGGGATACTGAGATAACATCAATACACAGTGTGATAGCTCTGCAGAGTGATGGCAGTGAAATACTTCTATGCCAGCTGTCGGTATGATTTCAGTTTGCTCAAAATGACTGTGCCATACGTGCATGTTGCAAATGTACGCGGGTCATTAGCGGAATCTGGATGCCGCCACACGTGTGTAGTGTAGAGCTTGTATTGAAATGTGCCTCCACCAATCACCACCAGCCTCTGACCGCTCACCAAGAGCTCTGTATCAAGCAGGGAGCGCATGCCCGGGTTTCTCAGCACGCGCTCGTTGTCTGCAGACGAGTACTTCTCCACTATCTCATCAACTGTAATGACCCGAAGCGGGATTTCACGGAGGTCATTCAGCAGTTTCTGGCGCAAATTTTGGACTTCCTGGTTGTGCCTAAGCGATTCTGACCGCTGATCTGAACCCAAAATGAGGCTGCTATTCGTGTGGACGGTCTCCTTGAGGAATTTAAGCAGATCGTTAAAACAGTTCAGGGCAAATTGCTTGGAATCTACAGTCTGCAGTTCACCTCTGGCTTTCATCTTCCTGTATTGGGAGCGGATGTGTTCCATACGAACATGGACAGCAGTGTAGTTACTACCTAGGCCAGCGAGATGCAGTAATCGTTGTGATAGCCGACGAAGGTTAGCTGACGTTTTAAGGGCAGTGAGTGGGAAGGTAGGGGCTCTCTGGGGCGCTTGAACAATGCCATGACGCCCCATGCCATACCAGATCGGTAAGAGAAGGCATTCACTGCTTTCGAAGATATCTAACTGGGACACCAAACTCTCTATCGTCCACCGAGTCTTCGGGAATGCTGCGCACACTGTGTTGCGGAATGGTCCAAGGCTAAGCAGCTTCGGTTCCAGGCACGTCTCTACCCAAGTACAGTTATTATCAACAGAGTCTATACTATGCTCAGCCGACTGCAACCTTTTCATCGTGGCTCTCTCTGTAGGCAGCAGATCTTTCCGAAATTTGCATAAGGGTTGCATGTATTGCCAGTTAGACACTAAATATAGGAGAGACCAATTACCTGCACATTGCGATCTTGCTTCGCTCTCACTGATGAAGCGCGAACCACCTTGCAGGAGCATTTCTCTCTTGATGTTTTTCAGATCAAAGTATGACGACAGCACGTTTGGCTTCAGCCCTCTTCGAAACTTAGCCGGTATATTACCTGAGGCTGCCATGGAAACGAGATGGTTGCCAAGGGCAACGGGCTGCACTGCATCCCGTCGAGCGGCCACGGCTATGGCTAGGAAATCGGCCAGTTGCATGGTTGACCTGGTCAACTGCTCGTTGCTAAACCAGCCAACAGCTAGTATGCGACTGGACTGGTTCTCGGCCTGTTCAGTGACATCCGTTAATTCACTCGCAGGTGTAATATAAGGACTCATTGACACGCCAGATCTGATCTTTTCCGTTTCAGTACTAGTTAGGTTGCGTGCAAGATCAACGGTCCAGAAATCCGGCCAGCTAGGTCCATCCTGATCGTCAGTCTGCTTCCGCTGAGCCGTGTTTCGATTCTTACCTCGTTGACTGTTCATTGTCAGGAGACTGCGCTGAATGGCCGGACGTATTTGTGGACGCTGTCCACTTTGGACTCGGCGAGGCGGATTCCATTCCGAACTATGAATTGTTACAACTACCACATAAACTAGACACGGAAGCAGCACTAATGGCCAAAAGCGGGGAAGGGGCATCATCCACAGCCGAACATTTCTATCTTTAGTATTCCGTTCCTCTATCTACTCTTTAGCGGATCACAATCAAGCAACTCTTTGAGAAGTTGGGAATTCAAAATTTCGGAGGGCCACCTTCTGAAGCAGTTCAGTGGTCAAAGGTACGCTAGTGGCGATTGCCAAAAACAAACGGCCCGGGGTTATTTCATGGCCCTTGTTACCAGGGGGTTTCATGCAGCTACAAATCATAGCATTTCTAAATTTTCTTAAATTAAAAGGAAGTTTGCGTTGCGCTGCATTGTGCACGAACATCCACACCAGGGAGTAGTATAAACATTTATACAACTCCCTGCTGCACACACTGAGTGGCGCACTACGAGCGGTCCACCGCACCCATGCACAGGGTCGCAGCACAAGCACTTGAGCGCCGGATGTATACAATTATGTACATTCGTGTACATTCGTGGTCGACTGCTACTATTACTAGTCGGTGTGCATACTTCCGGTGACGATCTACAGATGAGGAGGTCGCTGCGGTGACTCTCGCTCTAGCAGTTTACACTCGCTTCATGCTAGCTCATTTGAGCTCTTGAACGCGAACTACAAGTAAGTGACTATTGCACTTGACTATTGATTATTGTCGGCTTGCTTACCCTTTCCGTGTTTGTTACGAGTATGCAGCTTTTGCGACCAGCTGAGGAAATTCCGCAGTTATCAATGTCAGATCTCTGGTCGCATTGGCAGACTAACTTATCAACACAGCACACTTGCACTGAACTAACGTTGACAATGGATCCATATCATTGATCTCCAGCTGACTATCATTTCCAGCAACGCCTGGATCATATCCAACGCTGTGCTCTGCGAATCATCGGTCCAGGTGCACTATTACCTAGCCTGGCCATCCGTCGCACTGTTGCCTCGCTTGCCTGCCTATACAAGCTGCATTACCGGCCTGGCCCTCCGCAGCTGATCTCTGTTTTACCACCGCGCCATCTCCCCTCATCCAGCCCCAGAACTCGCAGCGAGCATGGTAGCGTCATTGGCCATGACCACCAGCTCCAACACCAGTTGCTTGCATCTGTCCCGCTGGCATTGAAGCGCTCGTTCCCACACTACAGTGTAATATTATTAGTGACTTGAACTCCCTCCCCGCCGCTCTTCTGTCCCCGCCGCTCTTCTGTCCCAGCCTCCCCACAGCAAGGGAATGCAAGCATTCAAAACTAATGTTTATCGCCATTTGCGAAGCACAAACTGGCTCTGGGCAGTCAACTCGCTATGATGATGCTCTCGTCGCTCTCCTCTATCCCTATCTATGCACAACAACTGGATCAGACAACCGACTCGCCATGATCAGCCATGATGATGCTCCTCTCAGTAACAACCCTTGCAAATTTGTTTATAGTCTCACAGTTTCTCCCGCACACTCGCTGGTGTTAACCCTTCCTTTCTTTTCATTTTGCTGACTCGTACAGCTCTATCTTTTGTTTTTGGTGCGTGTTTTTGGCCGTGATGCCGAGACCTCAGGTCGGCAGAGCCAGCAATGCCCCACCATCACTGCTGCGTCCCGGTGCAGCCCCTGCTCAATAGTTGTCACGTTCGTCCTAGTCTCAGTATCATTGCCTTTCTTTCTGCTGGGGAAATTTGGTCGGATGGTAAAGGGTTAAATTTTTCGAGCTGGGAATGTGAACATAGTAAAAAAAATCTCAGAACTCGCCGCACCGAGAACTGGCTCGCGTTTGTTACTCAGCGCAATAGGACCACTGCACAACTGAGAGAAGCTAAATCCGCCTTTGTACCCACTACCACGCAAGGCTACGTAACTGGTGTCCCGCAGCGAAACCGTTACAAGTTAATGAAATCACTGCGGTCGTCCCCAAAAAGGAGTTCCCACCTATTTCAGCAAACGAAACAGTGGCTACACGTACATGTAGATCGGATGGAGAAAAGGCGGAATCGTAAATAATATTTTACATTTGTGAGAGCCAGAAGACCTTGGTGTCCGTGGCATTGCTCTTACCTGGCTCACAAGCTACCCGAATTTGTATGCCTCGATCTATTCCCTTAGCCTATCCTCGATTAACTGCTCCCTCTACACAAAGTTGTGATTTCATTCTTCTTGCAGGAGATCCCCTCGACAGGCCCAAAGGCTTTGGGAAATCCTTAAATATAATAAAAATACTAAAACAATACCTGACTCGCCGCCGACAACGCGTCAAGGTTGGCTCCGCTTTGTCATCATGGAAATCCATTCCAGCTGAAGTACCCCAGGGCTCTGTCCTCGGACCTCTTCTTTCCTGGTGAACACGATCGACATAGGCACCTTGGCGTTACACTCCAAGACGATATGGCAAAGAAACTTCCAACAAAGCCAAAAACAACTCCACCAATTCCACAAGACACGTGGCACAATGAACGCTTCCAGCCTATTATTAATATGCACGATCTACGATATACATCATACCCGTTCTTGAATATGGCAGCCTTGCCCTCTCCAACACCACACAGCAACAGCGGGACACTCTGGAGAGAATTCAACACCGTGCTGACTTCGGACTCCCCTCTTTGCACCAGTTCGCCACAGGTCCCTTATCCATCACGTAAAGCTTCCCACCCTTAACTCACGACTCACGACTCTACTAGCATGGGACATCCACCACCAAACATCCCCACCACACCTGCAACCGTTGAACCACATCTTGCACCACGACGTCAACACCAACCACACGCCCCTCGACAGACAAGGACCTACTCCATCGGATACACAAACTGGCGCCGAGATTCCCGCATCAACAATGCCCTCACCCTCTACAACTCACTCCCTATCGACATCACAAACCAACATCGTAGAAAAGAGCTAAGAGCTCTAGCACATCTTGGATGCGCACTCCAACAGCCTTCCAACTTGGAAGGTTCTGCTTCAAAGAAAAGTGAGTAAGTTATATGATAACATAGGAGGGGAAGGTGAGCGCAACCAAGACAAGCACGAGCTGAAAGTCTAAGCTGTGAAGGACGTTGGCGGATGTTCATGCAGGTCGATGACGATACGGGTAACTTGCGTGGCTCAAAGATGCGAAGATCAATAAAAGGGGAAGCTATGCGAACAAGAATCATGCAAAACCGAACGCCTCAGCAAAACATCACTGAACTTCGACTATGACAACTTAGATGGACAAAAAGCAGTGGTAGCAAGCAGCAGTTTCACACGACGATCGTTTCGCCGTATAGATAAGTACGACTCATCAGGTGTGCAAAATGGACTCGGATGGAGAGCCAAGGTTACACTTAGAGAAAAGAAAAGGACCAAGGAACTACAAGTCACACTGTAATGTCCACTAACACCCCACCACTGTACCTTTGACCTTTGACGCCCCATCTCCAGTGGAGTTGATAGGCTACTGAGTTGGGCAGTACTTGATTCGACGCTTCAAATCGCCACTTCTCCTAAACTTCGCTCTGGCGCATGCGCAGTGAAAGTCCTTCGGTGCCGGGGGAGGAAGACGATGTTGATGGACCCGCCTGCGCCATTCCGGGCGATCTTGTGCGAGCCGATACCACTCGGATTCCACTGTACAGTACTGTGTTGTCAGTATGACTGAAAATGAAAATTACTTAATAATATGTACCGGTACCTTACCATGGACCACTGCAGCTCATGTACGTGAACTCTGTGCAGTTTTTCAGTGGTTTATTCGACAGTGAGGACTAGTATGGTGGAATCGAAAGAGAAAAGCTCTGTCTGTACTGGTGAAGGACGTGATTACTCCAGCTTAGGCAGTATATTATGGAGAGTTGCTGACCTAAAGCGCTTTCTACATAAGCATGGGCCGGTGCTTTCAGCAGCGAAAGCGGCTCATCTCGAACTGGCAATGAGAAGTAAGCTACATGTATAGTTGAAACATAATTCGCTCGAGCAAATTACCGGTTGTTGGCTACTTTCTTCTTCCTGGGTGACGAGGGTCTTAGTTGAACCTCCGATTTGCTATGATGTTTCTAGCAGGTAGACGCAGTACAGAGCCCAATACAACGCTACCCTCCGCTAGGTTAATAGTAGACGTAAACATTGAAAGCAGCAGCTGCAGGACAGGCGTCCAAACCAATCCAAAACACAATACAGTAAAACCTGTAAAGGCGACCACTCGGATAAGGCGACCACTCGGATAAGGCGACCACTCGGATAAGGCGACCACTCGGATAAGGCGACCACTCGGATAAGGCGACCACTCGGATAAGGCGACCACCTGTCCTGGAAGAACACTGCAACCAGGACCAAGAAATGCTATTTCCAGTCAAATGACCCTGGATAAGAAGACCACCTGGTAACAGAGACCACGTTTTGAAGGTCCCTTGAGCGGTCGTCTTAGACAGGTTTGACTGTAACTCCAGTCTTGTTGCTTGGTAAGATAGTTCTTTAAATATCAAAACAGTCAGAATAAAAGAAACCTCGATTCGACATAATATTGCATTCGGGAACCACAAGTGCTGCAGAATACGCACCAGGCTCAAAATGGCTCAACTTATGGCGATAGCCAAGAACGACGTCATGTGTCATGCTACCCGCCGCCTTCACAAGAGCGAATGATAACAGTGCTAGCATGATCTAGGTAGGCGATTTAGCAACTGCTTTAACACACTGGGATCATAGCATGTTGATGCGTAGGCTAGCTTTCGACTAGATGATTCCAACAGACCACATGCGTCTTGCACCGATTGTAAGTGATCGTCCGTGACGCCACCACTGTGCAACTGCAGCAGAGACCTTATGCACTAGCAGTAGCAGTCTAGGGACTGGACTCCAGATACCTGTACATGTACGGCTAGTTATGGCTGCCTACAGAGCTAGTCATGGATAGATACAATACATCATGTACATGTACATGTACATATCTAAGAAGGTAAGTCTTCGCAGCAGATGAGGTAAGTAAAAAAAAAAGTAAATTATTGTGTCCGTTCCCGAAGGGAACTCACGACGGCCGCTAACACCTGATAAACTAGTAAACACCCGATAAACTAATGGGGTCGTTTTCGGCACTTGTGCCAGTGGTTGTGAGACTTACCCACTCACCTCCACCGTTAGGCGCTGCATCTGCCGCTAGGGTTTATCGGGTTTATCGCGGCTGAGGTAGTAAGGTACTACAAGTAAGTGTTAGTTATTCACCGTCACTCGTCACTCTCTGCGCCAGGCATAACGGTGATACATCACATGTACAATATCTACAGCACCTGATAACCATACTGACTTGGCCTTGGGTCTTGGAAGAGTTCAGCTTCAGACCGAAATCTGTGAGCCCCGGCGAGAGTTGATTTACCGCTGGGCTCAATGCAGATGCTGAACACACAGCATTTGGATCGATCTGAGTGCGAAACGTCACTCACATAATAATCACCCCCAAATTCTTTGAAAGGAATTCGGGTGGACACACCCATTCCCCCAAATTCTTGTTTTAATAATTCATATGTTCCGCTGCTTGCCGTACATACAGACGGTATGTCACTTTTCTGCAACACAATTAATGACTAAACAAGTGGCCCATGTTGCCCAAGTGCACTGCGTTGAGGGACACCTCTAGAGCGATGCGCGTTGGCCATGAAAGCTTCTCACCTACATGTAGAATTATTTTACTTTTCGGGCATGGCTGGCTTGAGGGATAGCCACAACACCATGAGAGGTCGGTACCGCCGCTGAGGCCCAGGTAGAACTGGACGGCGAGTACATGACTTCAATCAAGAGTACATGTAGGTAGTAAGTACACACCAGTGTAGGCGATGCGCATGAACGTGTACTTACGTGTAAGTATGACTTTGTGTATGTGTCAGTGGAAAGGTATACAATCATGTACATGTATGTGATGTGTGGGGGGGGGGGAGGGGAATCCGCAACAGGATCTCGAATAAATCAACGTGGAGACGAGTTTAACTTCTGCGTAATTTCTGCATACATGTACAGTATAACTAAGAAGTGCTGCAGTTATGGTGGCTCCAGAGTAGTAATTTTGCGTGTTTATCACGCGAAATCTCAACTAATTCCTTCAAAAAATAAACCTAGAACCGGATGAATAAAGTAATCATAACAGCTGACAGCACACAGTGGCAAAACGACATCACACGAGTTGCATTTTTGCTACATTATTGATTAAACATGCATGACATGCTAGATTCATGGCAAGGTCCCTTGCTTGCCGATTGCCTTGCTAACTGGTAACGTCTTGTTAACACCGCCATTCAGACACCAGCTTCAAGCTTCGTTGAGGGCTAGTAGCTGCAGAATTTGGAATCCTATTGTCGTTGGTAGGACGGGAAATCCAACATTCGTCACAGTCACCAGGCGTGGGCTGTGTTCGCACCTCTAGCACCACACACAAGCATTTTAGTTCTCTTTTGATTCATCCCGATATGATATTTAGCTTACTTGCCACCAGCGACCCTGCAAACCGAGTCGGCATATCTATCTTTCCCCCTACCATGCAGAGAGCCAGTGCACTAACGAATCGTTTCAAGCTCTACGGATTCACTAGCACAATGGGCCTGTATACTATTGAAGAAGTGACACTGTTACACAGTTTCATCTCGACGTTTTGAAGTGCTGGGGACGGCGTGGCAGGGTCTCGCCATGTTTCGCAATTTGAAGAGCAGGTTTCCGCTTCGTACGATCCGCTGGCTAATTTGGATAATATGCATATTTTACCTGGCCTGTGTCGGCATCGTCTTGAAAAGAAACGGGACGAGCCACTTCCCGGAGCTTCACCATCATCTGCCCAGAAATGCAAGTGCGCTTAATAATGTGCTTCGCATGGACGCTACAAGGTTTGGGCTAACGGCCACGTCGAGACGGACCGATCCGCTTATTTCCGTGATTGATGGGAAGGTTGACGGTGGGATCCCGCGAAAAGACAGGACAATGGTTGACGTTGGGATCCCGCGACAAGACAGGACGTATGTTGACAGGCAGGCCACCGCCGCTGAGCGAATTCTGGCCGTCGGCTATTACAGCAGTGAACAGCTGACACGGAGCATGCTGCAACTGGCTGATCTGCTCAAGCTCTCCATGGGACTGAATCGTCATATGGTGTTACCCGATGTGTACGGCGGTTACTTCGTATCACTTGGAGGTGGCTCTCACATTGTCAGCCACTACCGACGTAAGGTGAATACGGAGGTAATCCCGATGCCTCTCTCGGCGTATTTCGACCTAACGGATATCCGGCGTTTACTGAAAGCTGGAAGTAATGCGTACCTGGTTAGTGACAGTCACGCCACAACGGTGTGTCGAGGACGCTGGACAATTCTCTACCTTGTCACCGACAATATCAACCAGCCATCTGTGTGCAGATCCGAGAGCGGTCTGCATGAGAGAGAGGCACTCTTGGTCCAACGCTTGCAATCGGCCACAACGCGTTCCGATGCTATTGCCAACTGTCCGTGGCTGGAGGACTGCCTCAAACCCAGCGTCCTAGCCCACGGACCGTTCCATGACATTCTCTGCGCTGCAGTTCCCAGGTATGCTGAGCGTAAGTGGAACATGGCTGACCTTGTCACCCATCTGGACGTGGTGAACAACAGCCAATGCCTGCTGATGCATACATGGATTGGGTCAGATCGCTATCATATTCGCAACGTCTTGCCTGATACGACCACTTCAACATTATCGCTCACTTCGTTCAAACCGACTATGGAACTCCGTCAGATTTCAAATCGCATACGTACAGCATCCGGCCTGGGAAGCAATTACACAGTTATCCACGTACGTACGGAACAGTTTCTGAAGCAGTACGAATGGGAGCATCCAAACGCAAACGCTCGCGATCCAGAATTCATCAAGTTCTGCCTGCGCTGCTTTCAATCTCTACTGGCCGTTGTCAAGCACGTGGATCCCTGGGCTGAATCTCTGCTCTTGGCCTTCGACGCTCGGTCCGGAACTTTGCCGAAAAGCCTGGGCAGGGCGTTGCCAGACCTGCAGAGATCACTGCTGGACGATTTGAAACGGACTATCCCCAGTACTAGAATTCGCATTGTGGATGACATAGTGGACCAGTACTCGAGCCCAGACGAAAAGAAGGTGTTGGCTAATCCCGGAATGCGTACTCTGGTCGATACTGAGCTGCTGGTGAGCGGCCAGTGGATGTTCGTGGTTGGTGGAGGCTCCTTTCAAGCCAATCTGTATGCTATGCATGAGGATCGGAATCCACGGCCTGCTATCCAGTCACGCACCTACGCTATCTGCCACCCTAGCATCGAGTGGAACCTGAGAATGGCTGCTAAGCGATTGCCCTATATCGCCAGCGGACTAGTACGTTCTAACGACACGACAATAATGAATGCGTTTCCGTTTCGGCTTCTTAAAACTAAAATACCTCACAGGTAGTGCCCGCGCGAACTGAATAGTGAGAGCGGCCCAGATCCCTTACCTTTTTTTTCTTTTTTTTACTATTGAACACTCACTGCCTGATGAACGATATACATGTACATTTGATTCGCACAGAGGCAGCGGGCCTTAAGTTAACTAGGGGCCGGCGAGCTCTGCTCGGTATATCTTGCGATTCTGCTCATATTTTTACTCACTAAAAACCTTATTTTTGCTCATGAATCGGCTCTTCTTTTGTCTACATAATCACAAATATTTTTGTATCTCCGCTGAGACTGATGAAGGCAGGGGAGTAACGACAAGCTTGGCACTACATTGTATTTTTCTAGGTGGGTAGCTTCACCTGCCACTTCCAGAAATGAAGCCAAGTGTGGACACGTCCTCGGCCAATGCAAAATATATGAAGGAAGGTGTTTGTTCAAGTATCATATTGGCAGCGTCATTGTCGAGCAAGGGTATATCAGATGTTCTCATCGCTTTAATCCCCCAGTACTGGCCTGAGCTCGCCCACTTTTTTCTGTCTGGTTTGGGCTTACCTCCTTTGTTTGCCTTTTTTTATGGCGCTTCATTACATGACTTGCAACAGCATGAACTGCCATGAACACGTCTTTGCACAACTCGTTACCACGTACATGATAGAGGAAATAGAAAGGTCGATCATCATCACCACTACTGAGTCATCGACTTTCGCATGCTTCCAGTCAGTACGCCCAGAACAAACTGCTTGAAGCACTTTTTCGATTCTCGCAGTTTAGAGATTTGTTGTTGTTGTTGAGTTTTATTTAAAGTCGCAACACAAACAGGCGATGGCGCCTTCTTTTATACATGCGAGCGATATGACACATTAATTTTAATAATAATAGTAATGGGGAGGGGAGGAGAAAAAATCACAAGTGAAAGAAGTCACCGAAGGTAACTGAATAGGTTACAGATAGATCTGCGGGAAAAAGAACCCTGTTGAAAACCGAAAACGTAACTGACCGAAGGATTGACCATTGGTGACCAGATAAAAAAATTACCTATTTTGAATACTTGGACGCTTTCGAGAGAGCACAGAAATGGGCGTGACAAGGTTCACAGCGCATCCTGGGCGGTGTCTTGTTCCAGAGAATGGCACCAATGAACTGGATCGTACCTCGACCAGAAGGACCGGGCCAGAAGGGTACCTGCAATAGGTTTTGGTCAGCTCCACGGGTGCAATCACTGTGTTCTGGTGTAGTAATTCCTAAACAGGACACTTGAACGGCCATGAATGCAGCGGCGAACGAATATTAGGATTTTCGCTGCCAGGGCGTCCTCGAGGGTAGGAAGACAGAGTCTCTCGAAGAGCCCTGCAGTGGAAGTCCACGGCGGATTGCAGCTTTCGTCATTCGAGTGAGGGCGTCCATGTTTCTGGCCATCAGAGACGGGTAGATTGCATTGGGCGCGTATGTTAGTCTGGACATGATCATTGCATGATAAAATAGCTTCTTCGAGGAGACTGTCAAGCTTTGACGTGAGCGCCATAGCGCACCAATGGAGCGTCGAACTTGGCGAATGGTTTGGTCGACGTGGCCATCCCAGGAGAGCTCATTATCAACAATAACACCAAGGTAGCGAGCCTGTGACACAATTGTTAGCAGTTTCCCGTCGCAACGGATCTGGAGCAGTTCTGCATTCTGCTGCCCACCGCGAGGTGTTATATGCAAGACCTGCGTCTTCCTCTGGTTCAGCTTAAGGTCACGGTCCTCAAGCCAAGTTGACAGATTGGTGACGGCGGTGCTTAGAGAGGTGCACACCACTGCTCGACTCCCAGAGGCCTCGAGAACGATATCGGCCTCAAACTCTTGATGAACGACGGGACGTGGAATGTAATTGTGGATGTCGCGAATATACAGGGTAAAGAGCAGTGGGCCGAGAACGGAGCCCTGTGGCACGCCTCGACTGCACTGTGTGTAGCTTGACATACTGCCGCCAACAACTACACGCTGGTACCGGTGGCTGAGGTAACTAGCAAGCCAGGAATTCGCAGTGCCTGTCACACTCATGTTGGAGAGCTCTTCCACCAGCAATTTGTGCTTTACAGAGTCGAACGCTTTGGACATGTCGACAAATGCTACGCCTGTTTCTTTCCGCTCATACTTGGCTATTAACCAGCGGTTTACCGCAAGGACAAGGGCGTCCTCAGTGCTGTGTCGCCTCCTGTATGCAAACTGCGAAGCAGGGAGGAGATCGTTTTCCATTATGTATGCCATGAGTTGGGCTTTCACTAGTTTCTCCAGTAGACGAGATATAATAGGCAGGAGAGAGGTAGGCCGATAGGATCAAGGCTACCACCCTTGAACAAAGGAAATACATTAGCAAGCTTGAACTGGCGCGGAACTCTGCCCGTCGAGAGCAAAGCGTTGAATATCATGCACAGAGACGGAGCTAATTCTGCTGCGAACTTCTTCAGAACAATACCTGGCAATTCATCATGGCCTGTGGCTTTGGATGAATCAACGGACTGCAGTAGGGTGCGGGGGCATCTGGTTTGTCATCCGATTCCGAGTAGTCCGTGTCACTCTCCGCGTTTGAAATTTCCGAGCTGTCGAGGCTTGGCGTTTTCGACACAACACTAGTGAGGTTTTGCATTCCGAAATTCGGCAAAAAGATTCGGCACGCGGGAGCGAGGTCGAAAATGCACACGAAGATTCGGCATGTTTGTTCGGAAAAAGCTCACTTTGCCGAAAATATTTTTCGGATGAATTTTCTTGTAGAAGAGCGCTAGCGCGTGATTTATTCAAAGAGGTTTCTTATCTCGGCGCGGCATCGCTTCGCAGGCGTCTTGGGCGCATCAGAATCGCCAGCTACTTCTGAATGCTCCTCTCCACTGCCTGTCTACTCTCTATCGCCTGGAGTGTCCTCACCGTCATCTAGCTTGCATCTGTGTGGCTGAAAAGACTATGGCGATACGCATAAAATTTGACTTGGCCATGGAGTTGGTTTTTCTGAGGCGACTGAGGAGGCAGGTTTGGCCCTCGACTCTTTGGGCGATCAAAGTTCGTTGGAATCAGCAAGAAAGGGAGCACGGGACAGGACGTTGCTGATGCTGGGGCTCACGAAATGAAAACACATCATTGTCGACTTGCAAAACAAACGTTGGAGCGAAAATTCGACATTTTGATGTTCGACAAATGACCGAAGAACGCCGAACCGAAATTCGGAATGCAAAACCTCACTACTAGCAGCATTCGAGCTTGCTGTGACTTCTTCTACTGTCTTCTTCTGGGTGGCATATCATCGCCGTCGCTGTCAGCATCGGTGTCGGAATCGCTCGCGGACGACTCGCGGCTGCCAGCGCTGAATCCGTAAAAATTCTCGTCATCCGATTCAAGCGCCTTCGCATCAGGGACTCCACACAGAATCGAGCTGCGTCGCGTCGTCTACTAGATGTTGTAGCCATAATCAATCACAGTAAGTGGAGCCTCTTGAGTTACTCGACAATCGCTCGGAATCCTATTGTCTTCACCGAACACCTAACAAGAGGACAGCTCTTGAGTCTTGTCAAAACAAAAGTGATGAGTTCTGCGCTTCGCGTAACTTTGAGTCACGTGACTTTGAAACGTAATAACTAACCACTTGATTTTGATCTCAAACGTCATAGGGCGGTCCTTGGCACAAAAATTATCTCCCCCGACTCGCTGGCGAGGTCTGCATTCGCCACTCAGGCGTAGAGGCATAGTGGTGGCAGATTCCGCGAATAATACTCTCCTGAAACTGCCCCATAGACATCGCACAACAAAATGTATTCTTCCCCATGCACATTCCTGGCACCCATACAGACACGCATTCGTGGAATGCAGATGTTTCGCACAACCAGTGCGATTAATAAGTTTTGTGTCACTGGTACCGGAATCTTGCTCTAGACTGTGCAGCATCGTTCATCGCTGCTAATGCTGTTTCTGCGCTCGTCTTCCTGGGCGAGACTTCTTTCTCAGAGCAACTAGTCTTCAACGCTGTTTATGTCGGCAAAGGTCATGCAGACACGTAGCAGGCTTCAACCGATTCTGGTGGGCTTGATCGCTGTTCTTATCGTGATATATTTGTACGCGGTCCTGCCGTGGAATGTAAGCCGTCGTGATATGGAGCTCAGACGCAGATGGAAGTTCATGCTCACCGCACACCCGCCGGGACAAAGCAATGGAGGAGTGGAGCTCAGGTCAAGAAGTAAAGCGGCTGGCAACGAATCACCTCGTCTCAGTTTGGTTGAAAGCCAAACAGTGCAAGCATCTGGACAATGGTACCGACATGGAAAGCCCTTTCACCAGCTATTCATCAGACAAGTGACGTTTGCATTCAGAGCTGCTCGCCTCACCGGAACTGCACCTCTTCTTCATGCTCAGTTGCTGCGTGGAATCTTTCATTCGGACCAGGAGCAGTACGTTAGTGTGTTTCTGAATGGCAGCCAAGTTTCATTACATCTACAGCTTGGTGTGTTACACGATAGGAATCTCATGCAATATACAGTAGATTCCGACACGATCATCAAAGTCGGTGTGTGGTATGTTGTATGCCTATGTATTATCGAACATCCAGCTCTCCACATTCTGAAACTGCAGGAAGGTGAAACACAGGTTTTGGATCGTTGCCCAAAGCTACAGAAAGCATCTTTGGGGACATTCCCCACAGCACATGGTGTATTGGTAGACTCCGGTATGTATTTTGGAAACGTACTGGACACAGCTAATATGCCTGGTCTCGAACCAAATGCCACGATCAGCCCCTTTGAAGGCGAGGTGTTCCAGCGAGTTCGGATAAACAGAAAGCCTGTTGATTTGCGAAAGGCCGTGCGTGGATATATTGCAGAAGAGTGGAGGACACAGCTCTCCAAGATACGTCTCGACCAATCGATCAAGATCAACAATAAATCACGAAACACAACCCTTAGCGATGTGACATTCCAAAGCTTTCCGGTCGTTTCAGGACTCAGCGACGACCATGCTGGAGAAATTGTGGACATGCTGAGTTCAGTCGTTGCTAAAATGCCCGAACGAGGAATCATCCTCTTCGACATGGGAATCAGCAATAAATCCAAGTTCTTCTTGCAGTCACATTGCAATGTAACAGTTCGAGGTATTCGAAGAGACCTATTTGCTGATATGGTGGCCAACCTTCATGATTATCGGTGGAAAGCCCTTTTGATATACTCCACCTTTCTGGAATTCGATGGCGCTATCTGGGCTGATGCATCCATTCGATTTAAGGATTCCCTGGACCATCTGCAGCTTGTCCGCAACGGCGTTGGATTCATTGGAATGGAAGTACGTAGCTGGTCTCCGTCTGGCTCATCCACACATGACGGTATGCTGGAAGCGTTTGGTGTTCGCCGGGAGTCAGTGGTAAGGTCGCCTGCGGTGATCGGGGGATCGAGTATCTGGTTTAAGCAGGGCGGTGATGTGGCTTCCACAGTGCTGAAGCACTGGCTAGCTTGCTCCATGACAACAGCGTGTATCGCACCAGAAGGCGCCACACTTGGTACCTGCAACAAGACGGAAAGGCTGCCAGGTCGCTATATCGGCTGTCATCGCTTTGATCAAAGTGCCTTGAGCGTCATCACGGAGAAGATATTTCCCAACGGCCAATCGAATGAGCGGTGCATTATACCGGCCCATTATTTGGTTGACATTAGACGCAGGGTAACTGAATATCATCCGATTTGTCTACGCACTGACTTGGGTTCATCTTGAATATCTAGATACTGTAATTGTCTTCAATTCAGTTTCTCTATGCATGCCAAACCAACCACGCATCACAAAAGGAAAGACCTAGTCTGATTGTTCATTTTTCATGCTCAGTTATACTTTAGAAATACATGTAGTGATATCGAAACGAGATGATCAATTTTAAGCGCTGAAGTTTTCATGTCCGCTCGCATGAGACACCCAATCATGGAAAGCTGCCTCGACAATGATAACTAGGCTATACACAGCTCTATTATCGCTCTCATCTAATAATCCCCCCGTTGCCAGTTACGTCAGGATCATTTAATTTATGTTGAAAGTGATTTGTCTCTCCGTTCCTGAGGGACCTCATGATGGCCGATAACATCTCCATTATCCAAGACTTGATGGCAACACCTTTTAATATGCTATTCAAGGCATCATGCACTAACCTTAAAATTAATGATGTTACTATGATTATTAATTTTCTAAGCAGCATTAGCACATTTGAAACCCTATTTGAATTTGCGCATTGATCCTTGAAGGGTGGTGGCGTTCCTACGGATGCGAAAAACTTGGTCTCTAGCCGAGTCTCCCGCGAACCGTGAATTTTGTTGTGAATAGCAGAAACACTAAAGAAAATGAGACTGTAGTGTGAACTGAGTTGTGACTTTCGGTGTTGTCCAGGGAAAGAGCATACACGTGTGCCTATCCCGTCTCTTTGAGTTATGAAGCTGCAGGACGCCTCGCCCCTAGTACGTTAGAAGTACTAAGTTGTGAAAGAATGGGCACTTGTAATGATTGACAATCTAGTAGTGGTGAGAATATTGAATCAACAGAACATGACTAATTTAGCATCAAACTGGCAGAGAGCACTAAAGCATTGCACGGGATGGCCGCAGATTACCTCTAGCACAGTCTTACGGCTCTCTGGCAGCTGTGTGCACAGAAATATGGCACGTTTTCACTGCTCACATTCTAGTCTATTTGGTGAACTGATGGGAGAAAACTCATCTACAACATGTACCGGTATGCAGACCGAAAAGTGCAGTGTGCTTGCGTACCGACTTGTACTGAATTATGCACGAACATTTGTACTGTGATTTTCACGTATTGTGGTCGCGGCCTTATTACTGGGTACGGACTCACTGGGAGTAAGGGTAAACATTATAATGGATGCAGCTACCCTTCGAGGTTCGCCCCTTGTCGGGCATTGGTTGTGAGAGTTACCACCTCATCCTTGCCGTTACTGCGTTATAGGCTATTCAGACTACAGCCTACTGTGACCACGTTTCTACGACTCAGGCGTATTTGATCAGCGATCGTACATAAATTTTTGAAACACGGCTGCATCACCATGGAAATTCAAGTTCAGACGTGATTTTGGCCGTAGTCTGAATCGCCTATTAGGCGCTGCGTCTGCCGCCCTGGCATCACCGGCATACTGGTGGCCTGGCACGAAACTTCCTACAAAAGTGTGTTTCTCAACGCACAGCCGGTTGCGGATGTGCGAACTTTACTTTTTAAAGAGAGGCGCCTTGCGCACTCTCAAGTGGCGTCCTCTTGGGTATACCACTTCTAAATCGAATGTAGTTCATTTGAATCATTTTCATCAGCTCCAAGGCTACATGTATATCTGCAAGACATATTGTTGTTATTATTATTAAAAGCATGTCCGCGTAGATGGCTGGGGTGCCACTTTCGCTTACGCCACTCAGGATTGATGTCTGAAAAGTAATACAATACAATGAAATCGATACATTAAATAATTCAGGAACTCGAATGTGTCAAGATCCAACAAATGATCGGAGTAGGGGGGGGGGGTATAATGGACCTAAAATATGTAGAACAGGTGTAGTCGGAAGATTCTTTCCAGACGTGATGCTGCTAAGCATCAGGTCGTTCAACGTCAGTATCACAGCATCACCTCAGTCAGTTTTGTGCTAATTGTTGCAAATTTTGACTCACCATTATCCTGATTATAATCGTTAGTGTTGAACAAAGTAGATAACTTGTAAACTTATGGTCCTCTCTTTTATAACATTTTTTTAAAGCAATCATTTTATTATTGTAAACTGCAAGTTCTGGGCAGTCGAAAAATGCAACTGATATTTAAAGATTCTTAATTAACCTAATATTTAGAAATTCACAAGAGGGGTGAAAAAGGAAAGGGGAGCAAAACGGAGGGGTATTAACATGTACCACATTGCGATATCACTCCACAGTGCTCACTCGCCAGTGTTGATACACCGATTGTACTATGGAGTGAAATAAATACGAAGAATGGATATGACCGTCTATTCTACGTGGAGAAAAGGATATGTCACGATCAAACCAACTCTGGACTCAAGGAACTATTGCGAATGCAAGGAGGATACATGCCAGTTCCCCTCCGCCTGACATGAATGAAATTTAGTGCTTCGATAAGACATTGTTCATTTGAGAGACCCTTGGGAAATGCCTTCTCAGTGACGACGCTTATGGCACTTTGATCGAAGCGATGACAGCCGATATAGCGACCTGACAGCCTTTCGGTCTTGTTGCAGTTAGGAAGCGTGGCTCCTTCCGGTGCGATACACGCCTTCCTCATCGAACAGGCCACCAAGTGTGTCAGCACTGTGGAAGCCACATCACCTCCCTGCTTAAACCAGATATGGGATCCTCCAATCACCGTTGGTGACGTTGCCACTGACTCCCGGCTAACACCAAAAGCTTCCAGCATTCCGTCATGTGTGAATGCACCAGCTGGAGAATAGTCCCTCACTTCCATTCCAATGTATCCAACGCCGTTGCGGACAAGCGGCAGTTCATCCAGCGAATGCTTATATCGGATGGATGCATCCGAAAAGAGTACGCCGTCGAACTTCAGGAAGGCAGAGTAGACCAACAGTGCTTTCCATTGATAGTCCCGAATGTGTGTCACCAGATCACCAAAGAGATCCATTCGAATCCTATTCACTGCTACGTTGCAATGTGACTGCAAGAATATCTTCTTGGCATTGGACATACCTATGTCATAAATGATGATTCCTCTTTTGGGCATTGTAACAGCGACAGAACTCAGCATATCTTCGATTTCTCGAACATGGTTGCCGCTGACTCCGCCAATGACCGGAAAGCTTTGGAATGTCTCATCGGTGAGGTTGGTGTTTCGTGACTTTCTGTTTACCTGGATGGGTTGGTCTAGACGGATCTTGGAAAACTGTTTCCTCCACTCCTCCGGGATAGATCCACACACGGCCGTTCGCAAATCGACAGCGTTTCTGTTAATCCAAACTTGGCTGTACACCGCACCTTTAAATGGTTTGATCATGGCGTTAGACGCAAGACCAGGCATATTAGCTGTGTCCAATATGTTTCCAAAATACACACCGGAGTCTACCAATACACCAAGTGCTGCGGGGATTGTCCCCAACGATGCTTTCTGTAGCTTTGGGCAACAATCCAAAATCTGTGTTTCACCTTCTTGCAGTTTCAGAATGTTGAGAGTTGGACGTTCGGTAATACATAGGCATACAACATACCACACACCGACTTTGATGATCGTGTCGGAATCTACTGTATATTGCATCAGATTCCTATCGTGTAACACACCAAGCTGTAGATGTAATGAAACGTGGCTGCCATTCAGAAACACACTAACGTACTGCTCCTGGTCCGAATGAAAGATTCCACGCAGCAACTGAGCATGCACAAGCGGTGCAATTCCGGTGAGGCGAGCAGCTCTGAAGGCAAACGTCACTTGTCTGATGTATAGCTGGTGAAAGGGCTTTCCTTGTCGGTACCACTGCCCGGACACTTGCACTGTTTGGCTTCCAACCAAACTAAAACGGTGTAATCCTTTGCTAGTCGTTTTACTTTCTTGCTGACTATTCACTGTCAGAAGGTTGCGCTGGCTGGCTGGACGTATTTCAGGACGCTGCTCACTTCGGTCTCGGCGCCGCGGGATCCATTCCGACCTATGAATTGTTACATTTGCCACATAAGCCAGACACGGAAGCAGCAGTAGCAATGGCCAAGCATGGGAAGTGCGCATCATCCACAGACGACAAATTCTATCAGATACTTTCATCTTTGTACTCTCTAGCAAATCACAATCGGGCAACCTTTTTGAAAGGTTGGGAATTCGAAAGTTCGAAAGGCCACTTTCTGGAACAGTTCAGTGGTCAACGGATGCAGCCTGAGATTGCTAACACAAAAAAGTCAGGGGTTAGCTGATGGACCTTGCTACCAGGGAGTTTCATGCAGCTACAAACCTTAGCATTACAATATTTCCTTTCGACGTTTGCGTCGCGCTGGATTGTGCACGAACATCCACACGGTACGACGGAGTCGTATAAATAATTAACCTTTCTTCGACTCCCTAATCCACACACTTCATGTATTGTAGATCTACACTACGAGTGGTCCACTGCGCCATGCGCTCGATCGCAGCGAAAGTACTTTTCGCCGTACGTACATGTACATTGTATAACTCGCTGTCGACTGTTCCTTTTCGCCCAGCCCGGCCGACATTACCGGTGCTGTAACCGTTACATCTTCTTCTGCCTTCCTAACACTACACACCTTGTACGCGCCTATCGCTGCACAGTAGAGCTTGTGCGCGCCTATCACTAGGCTATCAGTTGCACAGCTTGTGCGCGCCTATCAGTTGCACAGGTTGAGCGCGCCTATCAGTTCCACACCTTGTGTTACTTCTAGCACTTACTAACGGTGACTTACTATTCACGGCTACCCTTAGCACCTGTTATTCTACTTTACTGTATAAAACAGCTTCTTTACTAATAAAGTGACGATTATTCCTCAACCGACTTAGTGAGACGTTTACAGGTGCGAGTGCATGCTTCTGCAGTTCTGGTGACGATCTACAGATCGCTGCACTCTGCAGCAGTTTCCACTCGCTTCATGCCAGCTCATTTCAGCTCTTGAGCGCCAACTGCGCGTACGTACATGACTATCGTACATGACTATTGTCGGCCTACTTTTTAAAAATAATCAATAACTGTCTTAACATGTACCAAGCAACAAGGCTAGAGTTATCGTGTGTTTGGATTGGTTTGGACGCCTGTTGTACCTGGCTTTGTACTACATGTACCTGGGAGAAACATTACGGCAAATCGGAGGTTCAACTGAGACCCTGTTCACCCAGGAAGAAGAAAGCAGGCAACCACCGGTATTTTGCTCCAGCGATTCATTTTCCAACTAGAGTTTTTACACCCAGCGGATGATAGCGTCGTGTCTGGCTTTGTAACAATTACTACCTGGTAGAAACATCGTGGCAAGTAGGAGGTTCAAGTAAAGACTGACCGTCACACCTTGCTGCCGGACCGACCGCTACCTCGCGCTGTCCCCACTTGCGACTCCGTTGCTCGCTGCCGTTGAACGTAGAGACAACCCGGCCGAGCGTGACGAAAGCAGAAATGAGAGGCGGAGATCTGTTGCTCGGGAGTCGATCTACACCGGAGGGGACTCTGCGGGAACAGTCGACGTGGTGCGTCTCTGCATGCCTGCGCGGTTGACTGGCGAACTGCCCAAGTGTGAAGTACATGTAACTACAGTCCATTCATGCGTGTGTGCACTCTTTGTAACTTGCTTTTGCTGCACTGCACGCTTGGTACTCTACTCTACATGACTTTCTTTCACTTTGTTTGGTGGCTCGCCAAAATTCTTAAACTATCACCTAGCCGTTAGAAAATTAGTGTTAGCAGCTCGTGATTGGATTTCTCACCTGCCATTTTCTTGGAACCTCCGGCACTGTGTTGCTGGAGAATAGGGCTTGAAAGTGCTACGTCACAGCATAGCAACAATTTCAAAAATTCAAAAACTGGATCCACTTGGATCCAGTTTTCGTATGGATCCAAGCAAATTTCAAGCGGTCTTACCCACAGCATGGTGATGTAGCCAGTGAAACTGACTGATTTGGCTACTGGGGGCGGGGTTACAACTGGTGGCGAAATAAAAGTCACACCTTCATGCGACATGAGTGGGTTGCTATGCACCCACATACTTAGGCAATAGTAAAGTCACACCTTAGTGGATCCAAAAATAGAAATCTGATGTCAACTTACTTACTACTCCCTGGCCGTTTTGACGTCATCACTTTCAAGCCCTATTGTGACTTCTCATTCTCACACTTTGCCGGTAATCTTGTGCCCATGTTTTGTAGTATAAATCTGACCATCTCCACCAGATATCATCCTATTCAATATCACCTTCTCTGATGAGCCTTATGAAGGCGAAACAGCTGTCAGGAGGAATTTCAGTATCTACCTGCAACCCTTCCTTGTATGGCTGTTGGTGTGTGTAATGGCTACCGAGGGTAGCAGTGAGTAGCCCTTTCCCAAAGGTGCTCGCCCTTTTTGGCCCTTTTTGGAAAAGCCCGTTTCTTTCGCCCTTTATTGCGTTTTTTAGCTTTTTTAATAGCTGAAAAAGTGCTAAAATCTGTTTGCTCATGCATGCGATCACAGTTTCTTTTTTTTCTTTTTTTTTTTTTTTTGACTTGTCCAAAGTTTATAATACCAGAAAAATAATAATATGTAGCGCAAAATAAAGAGAAGGAAAATAATAACCGGTCAAGCGCTAAATACAAACAGAAGAAAAAGAAATCATAAGCCAATACGCGCTAAACTGCGCTTAAATTATAATGAAGGGAGAAAAACTGGAATCCGCGGAAATTATAACATACAAAATGATACAGAGAAAAGGGGAAACAGACAGGTTGTCTACAGATGACACTCGGAGACAGCAAGTGTGGCAGAATATGCATGAGGGTCATACCTGCTCGACTTGTGGCGATGCCCACGAAGGCATGCCACGGCCGCCTTCACGAGAGCAAAGGACAGCTGGGCTCTGATCAAAGCCATTGCCACAGAGAAAGGCTCACCATTCTTCTCAGACTTGATGCCTGCAATGCGGCCAAAGAGAGTGGAGGCTGCCTCGATCACAGTTTCCGAGTGCTCGAAGGGCCTTGGCACGCCGCTTTTTTTTGGGGGGGGGGGCAACAAGTTGGTGAAGATTGTACCTTACGCGGTGTACACAATGCTGTAAAAAGTGGTTTTTTTTACTTTATTTCCTGTTTTGCCTTTCGTGGACCCATAAATGGAAGAGTGCGTATTCATTTCTCAGCTTGAGTTCATATCTGAACTTGTATCATGGCTATGCTTCACTGAAAAATGAGCACTTTTTGCCTGTTTTCACTGAAAAAAGAGCACTTTTTTCAGCATATTTTGTGGGACGCGAAAAGCACTAAGTGCGAATTAAAAGAGCACCTATGGGAAAGGGCTAGCAGTGAGTCGGCTGTGAGAGCGCATGGAGGAGAGGAGAGGAAGCGTTCTTTACGTTTTATTGGCCGAATAGTACCGTTCACCATTTGAAATAATACTAATAAACAGTGTTTTTTGTGTTGTTTCGTTGTTTTGTTATTGTTTTTCTCCTTTTGAATTGAGTTTTATTTTTAATTATAACAAACTTGATTTGAAGTTTTTTGGTTTGGGTTTGAAATTCTTTATTTTACACATGCATTTTTCTGATTTCTTCTCCAGTGTATGATTTATTGCATTTTTAAACCGTTGTGTTAATTTGCCCGTAAAAGAGGCTCTCGACCATAATAAACACAGTTCGTATGTATGGGCCTGATGGTTGCGTGAGCATGAAACTTAAAGTAGCAGCAAACAAGCCTTGATTGTCCTTGTTGTTCTGTTGTGTCTGTAAACACAGTTCGTATGTACCCCAAATGGAACATAATGGGGTTAAACGCATCTGTCTGCAGGAATAAGTTGGGTGAAACTGCATTCGAATCTCATGCACGTATAATGGATAGCACCTAGTAGTAGGGGCTATCTGGACAGATTCAGAGACGGGGGAAAGTTAAGATCCAGTAAATTCATCAATTTTTATGCACTGAGAGTCAGTGCATCTACATGTATGTATTTGCAACATTCAGCCAAACTTTTCGATCACTGCCTAACTGGTCTCCTTCTTGCAGGGACATGCTGATCAAGTTTAGACCAGATCTGATGTTGTCAACCCAACGAGTAACAGGGCAACCACGCGGTTTCTTGATATTGGACGTTGTTTTAGGAAGTTACAGGGCCGTGCACGATGTTGACTCTGGACCTTGGCGGACGACGTGACCAAACCCGAGGAGGCGCCTACGACGGCAATTGCGCAAGCACTGCTGACGGGTTCTTGTTTTGTCTGTTCGTAGGGCGCAGTGTTGCAAATTCTGCTGGGAACACGACACGGAGGATGCTACGCAGTTTCCGTCGGTGCCAGGTGTCTCGCCTGTTACTCAACGCTTTCGTCAGCGTCCAAAGACCGCAGGGTGATGCGTCCAAACGATCGTTCCCAACGCTCGATTCGCAGCAGCAACTCGGTGTGATGATTATGTCGTCGGCTGATCCCAAGAGAGAACCAAGGAGCTTTGTTGTTTTCCAGGAGTTGTCGTCTCTTTGCGCTGTTATAAATTGAGTTTTCGATAGAAATAATGTTTAAGATTGTCCTCGGCATACGTTAGCTCACAGTCTGCCGAGATTGCCTCCACGGCAGACCTCCTGTTGTCATGAACAATGGTGTCATCCGCGAACTGCGTGGATGGAGCACAGCCCTATGCTTGGTTACTGGTTAGAAAGCGCTTTAGCTCAGCAACCCTCCCTAAAATACTGGCTAAGCTGGAGTAATCACGTGGTTCACCAGTACAGACAGAGCTTTTCTCTTTCGATTTCCACCATAATTGTGCTCAATGTCGAATAAACCACTGAAAAACTGCACGGAGTTCACGCACCAGTACTAGTACTAGTAGTACATGAGCCGCACAGGTCCATGGACATTTTACGTATCTAATATTGACTGAGTACGAGGTCAATATAGGAAATAAAAGCCGAGTAAAAGACCGAGGCGAAGCCGAGGCCTTTTACGAGGTTTTTATTTCCTATACTGACCAAGTACGAAGTCAATATTAGATTTATCACGACAAACAGTCCGTATTTCAAATTCCAGAACGATAACCTCATGAATTCCGGTTTTATGATTGCACAACCGTTGCACCACGGCCTACTCATGCAGTGACAATGCTGCACTAGGCACCGTTCAACTGCGCAACCCCTAAGCAGTCAAATATAAGCAGTCAATATAGCCCTAAGGAGTGAAATATGCAGGAATATTTGACTGCTTAGGTATGGCAAAAATCTATGCGAGTCAATACTAAGGGAGTGATAATACATGTTATGTAGCTGGGATTTGTTTCGTTAGATGCCTCGTCTGAGGGTACCAGGTTCAAGTCCTGCTTGGAAGCGGAAGGATTTTTTCCAGCCGTGCTGCGACCCACAGTTATTGGGAAATCGTGGCCTGGCACGAGGTAAACATGGATGCAGTGAATGGGATTTTCGGTCTTTGACCACATGCAGGTGAGCTGATGTACTCACCTCCCACCGCTTTAGGAGCTGCATCTGCGCCTTGATCTTTGAAGGGTGGTGGCGTTCCTACGGATGCGGAAAACCTCTATAACTAGTATAAGAGAAACCGAGTCTAACGCGAACCGTGAATTTTTTTTGCCCCGTCTCACTCGCCACTTGGCTCTTTGTGCAGGTATCTACTGTTGAGCTATCGCCGCACTGAAAAGCAGTGAAAACACCTCTACCCTTTCCAGTGCCATTCCAATGAGCTATTGATCATGGCCGTGCGATGTTCCGTTCCAGTTAGTTATGGTTGTTGTGTGTACTGTGTGTGTAGTGATCTATCCAGAGTGCACGATAATTATGTGCACTGTACACAAACTATAGCGTACTGTATACATGTTAAATAAAGTATGCTCGTCATTGCCCAAACGCGACCGGGTCTGCATCATAAATCCGAGCTACACCTTTTGAGCAGTCGAAATCGCACCTGTACATCATGTACAATAGTAGCATGTAAATATCAAAATGTAGTAGTAGTAGTAGTAGTAGTAGAATTTATTATTTTACTAGGGAACTCCCAACAGGCGTTGCCTTTTTACTGGGAACCCTAGGAATGACTTGGTGCTTGTGACAAATGCAGAAAGGGGCTTAGCTTGACGACATCCAGGTGGAAGCATGTTCCATCTGTCTGCTGCCAAAAATGAAATAGCATTCAGGCCGTAACGAGACGTAGCTCTGTAGTTAGTGAGCAGGTGTAATGGGTAGCCGAGTGGTAGGCGCGGTGAAATCAACAAGAATTACTTTTATTCTAGGGCAGGGATACTACACAGGCACTGCCAGGCAGGCATAGTTGGATGGTCACTACATGCGCTGGTCAACCTTCCAGTACCGACCCATCTTGCCCAGCACGCATTCTTTCTAGGTTTTTTCTTGCGTGCTTCGTTCCATCAGCTTCCATAATGTAGGTTCTCACTTCCTTAGTATTGACTCACATAGATTTTTGCCATACCTAAGCAGTCAAATATTCCTGCATATTCACTCCTTAGGGCTATATTGACTGCTTATATTTGACTGCTTAGGGGTTGCGCAGTTGAACGGTGCCTAGTGCAGCATTGTCACTGCATGAGTAGGTGGTGGTGCAACGGTTGTGCAATCATAAAACCGGGATTCATGAGGTTATCGTTCTGGAATTTGAAATACGGACTGTTTGTCGTGATAAATCTAATATTGACTTCGTACTTGGTCAGTATAGGAAATAAAAACCTCGTAAAAGACCTCGGCTTCGCCTCGGTCTTTTACTCGGCTTCTATTTCCTATATTGACCTCGTACTCAGTCAATATTATTATTATTATTATTATTGTCTCTTTCCCTCAAAACCAGTCAATATTTTATGACTTGGGGCTCCCCGCGTGCTAGTTTGTACGTGAAGTGCGTGGGTTACAGTGAGGGCTGCGTCCCACCCGCCTGTGTGGATTCACAGGAAGTGTGAGTTACGAAGTCTGAAGAAAACGTTGAATGGTCTCTGCTTGGATGACGACTACACCATAGCTCAGTGGTTAGAGCATCGCTGGCTACAAGCGAGGGTCCCTGGTTCGAGTCCTGGTGGTGACAGTCAATTTTTTCTTCAGACATTTCCCGTTTGTCTCTTTCCCTCAAATTTGAGGGAAAGAGACAAAAAAAACAGTCAATATTATTATTATTATAGACAACGAGAAGAAAATCAGCCAGTACGGGAGATGTGGGTGTTAACCAACCATGGTGAATAAAAGAAGAAAAGTAATGGTCAAGACGGAGAAGCATGGGAGGGACAGGTGATGGTGAATCTAGTGAGCAGATTTAAATGCGTCCAGGGTACTGGCATTGCGCGTAGTAGCGGGCAGCGCAAGCCAAGCAGAGTAAGCAACAAAGAGTGGAGAGCGTACAAGGGAGGACGTTTTAGCCAAGGGGAGGGCAACAGAGCATCTTTTCTGGGAGCCATCTGTGATTCGGAACCAGTTATACACGTTAAGATGAGGAGGATGTAGAGCTAGTTTAGATTGTGAGCAAAGGTGCAAATTAATTTTTGACGGTGGGTCGACAGTGGGCAAGCATTTGCAAGGACATACAGGGAAGCAGAAGAGTAGAGAGGGGGTAGACTAAACAGGATACGAAGAAGTTTTCTATGGTGGATTTCGAGATGCTCAGCGACAACCGAGGACAAGCCACACCAGCTAACAGCAGCGTACATGAAAAGAGGCAGCATGTACAGTTTGTAAAACAAAATTTTACATTTGAAAGGAAGATGGAAACAATGGGGACGTATAACACCTAGGGCAGAGCTTGAACGGCTGCAAAGAGCATCAATATGGAAAGACCAAGAGAGACGATCATCAAGCATTATTCCCAGGTGTTCATGGTTGGAAACAACCTTTATGGGTTCTGGGAAATTAGGATGGTGTAAAAGTGACATGGATGAGATTGGGGGGAGGAACATTATTTCGGTTTTAGTCAGGTTGGGTCTAAGTCGCCATGTTTGCATCCTGCGTAGGACACTGCATATCTGATAATCTGAGCCGACACTCGGGTACAAGAGCCGCTGCTGAGGACGAGGATGCTGACAGTAGGGTTGTAAACTTGTATCATCAGCAAATAACGAGACACCTGGGTCTAGACTATAGAGGGTAAATCATTTACGTATGCTACGAACAAAAGAGGTCCAAGTATGGAGCCTTGGGGAACTCCAGAAGACATTAGATAGGTAATGGCAGTTTAGCTATGGAGTCTACGGTTGCAAATCGGCGATGCCAACCTTCCTGGATATTGTTGGTTCTGTGATCTCCACTGGCCGTTTTTTGTGGACGTTCCACCGCTAAGGATGAAATAAAAGGCGTTGTTCTGGTCCCATTAGCTCTTACTCGTAGACCGCCGATATGTAGTATTAAAAGTCTCAAAGTAGGTCAATGAACATGGTCGGCTGAGAGAGCGCAACGGTGGTGGTGATGAAGTGGACCCAGAATAACAATGATAATAATCAAAAGTAGAGGTGCTACTAATTGTACAGTTTTTCGATTTTGACAGCATGTTACTACGCGTCCTCGCCTTGTAACATGCTGTCAAAATCGAAAAACATGTTAAACTACCAAGCAAGGCTTCTGTATATAATTGTACAGTGTAGTACTCATACTAAAAGTATTGAAGGACCGTAATAGCAAAGTCAAAGCGATCGGAAAAATAGTGGCAGCCCATACGACTGCCACATATACCGAGCCACGCACCACGCGCGCACAGCCGTGGTTGTTATAAGAGAAGCCTGGCCATATCACCAACGGCCCGCGAGTATCCGCGGCGTGCGCGCGTGTGAGTTGTGCGTGGCCCGGTGAGCTTCCCTGGCGTTGCTCGCACAGCTCTCATCCACACGCATCCAGACGCCCGTCGCGAACCAGCCGACTGGACACGCACACCTGAGCTGTGCGACGCAACTCCAATCTGATACTCTGTTGGGTAGCGCTTTTATACCGTTCCAGGCTGCATATTCGCACCGTAGTGACCTAGCTGCACGAACGTTGTGCATATACACTCATTGCCGAACGCCATGCGTTCGATCGCAGCAAAAGTACTTTTGCTCGGCACATACAGTCATGTATAATTCGAAGTCAACTGTTCCTGTTCACCCTGCCCGGCGGATAATACCAGTGTGTGTTTTCTGTGCATGCTTCTGGTGTAGATCTGCAGATGCGGAGATCGCTGCACTCTCCAGCAGTTTCCACTCTCGCTTCATGACAGCTCATTTCAGCTCTTGAGCGCCAACTACAAGTACGTGTAGATGACTATTGTACACGACTATTGCCTATTGTCGGCTTACTTAATATTAACTGTCTTACCAAGCAACAAGGCTAGAGTTATCGTGTGTTTGGATTGGTTTGGACGCCTGTTGTACCTGGCTTTGTACTACATGTACCTGGGAGAAACATCATGACAAATCGGAGGTTCAACTAAGACCCTGTTCACCCAGGAAGAAGAAAGCAGGCAACGACCGGTATTTTGCTCCAGCGATTCATTTTTTCAACTAGAGTGTTTACACCCAGCGGAGGATAGCGTCGTGTCTGGCTTTGTAACAGTTACTATATGGTAGAAACATCGTGGCAAGTAGGAGGTTCAACTAAGACCAGGAAGAAGAAGCGTCCAACTACCGGTATGTTGCTCGAGCGATTCATGTTCCAACTTTAGTTTACATGTCCTGCTCATCTACAGTTCGAGATGAGCCGCTTTCCCTGCTGAAAGCACAGCCCCATAATAATAATAATAATAATAATAATAATAATTAGTGCAATTAGGAGTATAATCGATGCAGACATGGCCAGACAACAACGAGTTCATGGAATTTTTAAGGATTTTTTATGTTATTCAAAATCGATTTTCGTGTTCCGCTCATCAGTGAATAGTATCGGAACTGAGGGTACTGTGTACAAAAATAGAACATTTTATAACAGCATAATTAATTAAAAGTGTGAACAACAAAGGAAGTGCTACAGCATTACATAATAGGTGTCAAACATAGTGCTAACGTATATAACTGAGTGCAGCCACAAAGCAAGAAGTGATACAGTGCAACATGACACAACATTTACATCTGATAACCAGCTACGAGAACAACTTTAGCGCGACTACGTGCTTCTTTTGTTTACAAAGAACAGGATTATGCACACGAATACATACAGCTTCCAGAACCTTCAACTGCTTAACATAACTTGCACGGCACAAAACAGAAAAGTGAGAATCATCGTACACACTAAGACAATCTGGACGTGATAACAAGTGACAAAATACAGCTGACTTTTTGCTCACGTCGCTCTCTTCCGTCTCATCCCGCTCCTTTCCTTCGACCTCCTCCGCCCTATCCTCGTCCTCCGTCTCATCTTCATCATCATCGTCCTCATCACCACCATCATCATCATCATCATCATCAGTCACTTCCTCATCATCCGGTTGATGCTCAGTCTCACTGCACTCCTTATCAGCCTCCAACATGGCTCCATCATCTCCACCAGCATCACAAGTCGTTTGACCGCTGCTCCGCGTCACCGTTGCTGGGTTCTCTGCTACTGCACACCCATTTCCATTGTCCATTTTGCGTGGGCCAAGTCCATTCCGTGCGATTTTGAATAACATAAAAAATCCTTAAAAATTCCATGAACTCGTTGTTGTCTGGCCATGTCTGCATCGATTATACTCCTAATTGCACTAATAAAATTGCTTTCTCCACGCCGACTCTTTAAATAATAATAATAATAATAATAATATTAACTGGTTTGAGGGAAAGAGACAAACGGGAAAAGTCTGAAGAAAAAATTGACTGTCACCACAATAATAATAATAATAATAATAACAAAGACAACAATAATACCATCAGCCCCCATTCACCGGTTTTGACGGTGCTTCACTGAGGCTGATGTTGAATGAGAAGAATTATATTGCTGCCTTCAGTGCTATTGTGTCGCTGAAGGGCTCGATTTCAGATTTGATGACGGTTACTTTTCAACGAATTTTGTTTTCTGATTTAGCTCTCTTGCTATTACTGTACCTGCTTGTGTTAAGTCTCATTCTCGCAGATTAGTTGTATAATAGATTGTACATGCATCATTGTAGATTTGCTGTTCACAGTATTTCTCTCTTTTTTCTTTCTTTTTTCTCAGTCTTCCTTATTACATTTTCTTCACATACAACAGCAGTACTCCCCATGGTCTTAAATGACCCGGGATGCTGCATAATACAAACACAAAACCAATAAAGCCACCCCCATAATAATTTAAAAATTCGACGAGGAGACAATAATTTTAATATGGCAATAAGTAGGACGAGCTGAAGCGACATGTGGACTACTTTCGTGACTTCAGCGCATGGTTCAGAATATCTATCTGAGTCTGGCTATATCTCGACCTGAAGTATTTAAAAATTCGACGAGGAGACAATAATTTTAATATGGCAATAAGTAATTTTTAAATACTTCAGGTCGAGATATAGCCAGACTCAGATAGATATTCTGAACCATGCGCTGAAGTCACGAAAGTAGTCCACATGTCGCTTCAGCTCGTCCTACTTATTGCCATATTAAAATTATTGTCTCCTCGTCGAATTTTTTAATACTTCAGGTCGAGATATAGCCAGACTCAGATAGATATTCTGAACCATGCGCTGAAGTCACGAAAGTAGTCCACATGTCGCTTCAGCTCGTCCTACTTATTGCCATATTAAAATTATTGTCTCCTCGTCGAATTTTTAAATACTTCAGGTCGAGATATAGCCAGACTCAGATAAATATTCTGAACCATGCGCTGAAGTCACGAAAGTAGTCCACATGTCGCTTCAGCTCGTCCTACTTATTGCCATATTAAAATTATTGTCTCCTCGTCGAATTTTTAAATACTTCAGGTCGAGATATAGCCAGACTCAGATAGATATTCTGAACCATGCGCTGAAGTCACGAAAGTAGTCCACATGTCGCTTCAGCTCGTCCTACTTATTGCCATATTAAAATTATTGTCTCCTCGTCGAATTTTTAAATACTTCAGGTCGAGATATAGCCAGACTCAGATAGATATTCTGAACCATGCGCTGAAGTCACGAAAGTAGTCCACATGTCGCTTCAGCTCATCCTACTTATTGCCATATTAAAATAATAATAATATTAACTGGTTTTGAGGGAAAGAGACAATAATAATAATAATAATAATAATAATAATAAACACAGTTCGCATGTAGCCCAAATAAAACATATGGGGTTAACATGGTTAACGCATCTGTCTGCAGGAATAAGTTAGGTGAAACATTCGAATCTGACGTACAATGAATAGTAGCTAGTAGTAGGGGCTGTCTGGACAGATTCAGGGTCAGGGGAAAGTTAAGATCCAGTAAAATCAAAATTCAATTTTTATGCACTGAGAGTCAGTACATCTGTTTGCAATATCCAGCCAAACTTTTTGATCACTGCATGCCTAAGTGGTCTCCTTCTTGCAGGGACATGTTGATCAAGTTTAGACCAGATCTGATGTTGGCAACCCCACGAGTAATGAGGCGACCACGTGGGTTTTTGATATTGGACGTTGTTTTAGGAAGTAGTTGCAGGGCCTTGTACGATGTTGACTCTGGACCTTGGCGGACGACGTGACCAAACCCGAGGAGGCGCCTACGACGGCAAGTACTGCTGACGGGTTTTTGTTTTGTCTGTTCGTGGGGCGCAGTATGAAGTTGAAGACACCACTGCAGCATATTGCCAGGTGTGTCTTTACCACCATATTTATCAACGTGGGGCGCAGTGTTGCACATTCTGCTGGGTACATGACACGGAGGATGCTACGCAGTTTCCGTCGGTGCCAGGTGTCTCGCCTGTTACTGAACGCTTTGGTCAGCGTCCAAAGACCGCAGTGTGATGCGTCCAAACGATCGTTCCGAACGCTCGATTCGCAGCAGCAACTGAGTCGGATTACTCGGTGTGATGATTATGTCGTCGGCTGATCCCAAGAGAGAGCCAAGGAGCTTTGTTGTTTTCCAGGAGTTGTCGTCTCTTTTCGCTGTTATTGAGTTTTCCATAGAATAAGTTTAAGATTGACAATTATTTGTCCTCGGCATACATTAGCTCACAGTCTGCCGAGATTGCCTCCACGGTAGAGTGACCCAGGCGCGTGCACCGTATGAGTTTTTTGGTGTCTGGAAACCACCTTTTTTCGGGCAATCTACTCCTGTTGTCATGAACAATGCCGATGAATGGTGTCATCCGCGAACTGCGTGGATGGAGCACAGGCCCAATGCTTGGTTAGAAAGCGCTTTAGGTCCGCAACCCTCCCTAAAATACTAGCTAAGCTGGAGTAATCACGTTCTTCACCAGTACAGACAGAGCTTTTCTCTTTCGATTTCCGCCATACGTGGGCTCAATGTCGAATAAACCACTGAAAAGCAGCACGGAGTTCGCGCACTAGTACAGTAGTACTAGTACATGAGCCACACTGCTCAGGTCCATGGACATTTTACATGCTATGATCGTAATCTTCAGCCATACTGACAAAACAGGACTGTAGACTGTGTACCTGGTGTACAGTGACAGTGTTGGATGACCGATACCCCTGGCATGTACTTGACAAGTAAGTATCTAATATTGACTGAGTACGAGGTCAATATAGGAAATAAAAGCCGAGTAAAAGACCGAGGCGAAGCCGAGGTCTTTTACGAGGTCTTTTATTTCCTATACTGACCAAGTACGAAGTCAATACTAGATTTATCGCGACTAGCCAAAGCCTGTGTTCAATCGCTAAAAAGGAGTCAAATATAAGCGGTCAATATTGCCCTAAGGAGTGAAATATGCAGGAATATTTGACTGCTTAGGTATGGTAAAAATCTATGGGAGTCAATATTAAGGCAGTGATAAACTGTAGTACAAACAAGGCCGGTCTAGGAAGCTCGAGGTAGAGTGGTCAATGTACGAATGTACAGAGCAGTATACACACACAACAGAGGCGAAAGGCTGTGTTAGCTGTAACTTAAAGGTTCACGCATCGGAGCGATCATCAGACAGCAGCATTCACATGTGTCTGAGATTTGTTTCGTTAGTTGCCCCGTCTCACTCGCCACTTGGCTCTTTGTCTGTGCAGGTAATCTACGGTTGAGGTAGCGCCACACTGAAAAGCAGTGAAAACACCTCTACCCTTTCCAGTGCCATTCCAATGAGATATTGATCATGGCCATGCGATATTCCGTTCCAAAGTATATTATGGTTGTTTTGTGTACTGTGTGTGAAGTGATCTATCCAGACTGAGAGCGTACGATATGTACATGTATGTGCACTGTACACAACTACAATGTATAGCGTACTGTATAAGTATGCTCGTCATTGCCCAAACGCTACCGGGCCTACATCATAAACCCGAGCTACACCTGTTTGTTGAGGCATAGTTGGCTGGTCACTACAGTGCGCATGTACAAAGACAACACCTGCTGGCGAAGCAATGGAGGAGCTCAGTGCTGCTCATCACCTCACCCAACACGTGCTTGAGTCAACCAGGGGCAATAACACCCTGGACCTGGTCCTTTCCGACTTTGACACCCCGGTCATGTCTACTGTGCACCCACCTCTCGGCCGATCTGACCATGCCAGTGTGATAACCGACTTCCTGCGTGCTCCACCACACCGGGAGCCTCCAACCTCGAGGTGCGTGTGGCGCTATAATTTGGCTGACTGGCCACGTTTAAAACACTTCTTCCGGCAAACAGACTGGCCCTCTATCATCACTGACAACATTGACCTGTCATGCGAGCGGCTGACTGGCAAGATCTCTGAGGGCATGACAACGTTCATCCCGTCCAAGAGCCTCAAGCCGCACAGTACCGACCCAGTGTGGTGGACACCAGAGTGCACCGAAGCCACCAAGAGGAAGCGAAATGCATGGAAGCGACTCCGTCTGCATCCAGCAGATGCACAACTCCAACTGGCTTATACCCAAGCCACAGCCACTGCCTCAGCATGCCTTAAGAGAGCTGAAGATACCCATTCAGCAGCCATCCGTCGAAGGCTCGCAGCAGGTGGTTTATCCAGTCGTGAATGGTGGTCCACTGTCAAGCGTGCCGGTGGGTGTGGGCGTAGCCATGATATCCCTACCCTCAAGGAGGAAAACGGCGAGGAGCTAACCACCAGGAAAGACAAAGCAGAGAGCTTTGCCCGCTACTTTTCAGCGAAATGCAGCCTTGGTGATGACCTTGATGCCAGCAACCTCCCGTATGTACGCCCGCGATCTGATGCTTGTCTGAGTACCATCCACTTTAGGCCACGAACGGTATGCCGTGAACTGAGGAAGATTGTCCCGTCCAAAGCCACTGGCTCGGATGGTGTACCAGGACGAGTGTTGAAGCAGTGCTGTGAGGAATTGTGCAGGCCTGTGGCCCAGCTCTTCAGCAAAGCATTCCGCCAAGGCCGGCAACCGTCACTGTGGAAGCTTGCCTCAGTTGTACCTGTGCACAAGAAGGGTTCGAAGTCCGCAACAAAGAACTACCGACCCATATCCCTGCTGCCAATACTGTCAAAGGTCATGGAAGCTATCATCAATCGTAGCCTTATGGGATTCCTTGAGCGCCGGCACATCCTCACCACTAACCAGTACGGCTTCCGCTCCGGCCTGGGAACGCAGGACCTCCTTACCCTACTACACCATCGTTGGAGTACCGTGGCTGCAGGGGGCGGAGCAGTGCGGGTTGTTGCTGTGGATATTGCTGGAGCGTTCGATCGAGTCTCCCACCCAGGTGTGATCCACAAAGCCCAGCAGTACGGTGTATCCGGCATGCTCCTTGCATGGTTGAGGGACTACCTGCTGGACAGGCGCCTGAGTGTTGTCGTTGGTGGGCAGTCGTCCAGCCCACACCGCATCACAGCCGGTGTTCCGCAAGGTAGCTTGTTGGGACCGACACTGTTCCTCCTCTACACGAACGATGCCGATGACCACCTTCCACCAGGTGTAGATCTGGCCGCTTATGCCGACGACACAACGCTGTTTCAGTGCCTGTCCACCATGGATACCATTGACCACAGCTCGACAGTCCTGCAAAATGCTCTCGATGCCCTTGTGAATTGGGGCACCAGCTGGAGAATTGCGTTCGAGCCAGCCAAGTCCCAGGCCATGACTATTGACCATCACCGCCCCGCCTGGGACCTCCCAGCAGTACAGTTTGCGGGTGTCCCCCTGAATGGAGAGAGTAACCTCAAGCTTCTTGGGGTAACCTTGGACAGCCAACTTTCCCACCGCAACCACCTCCGTACCATCGCCATCAGAGCACGCCAGGGTCTCGGGCTCCTGCGTAAGGCCTCGCCGCTCCTGGATTCTCGCAGCCGAGCTACAGTGTACCGTGGGTTTGTACGCCCAGTAATGGAGTACATGTACTGCGCATTGGTCTGGATGGGCGCAGCAGATTGTCACTTGCAGCGACTTGGCCAGACGCAGCGCTCAGCCCTCCACTTGATTGGCCCTGTCTATCCGGCGCATGGTAGCTGCGTGTACCTACATTTACAAGCTACTGTGCTCCAATCCTACCAGCCCACTTCGTCAGGTCTTGCCTCCCTCTCAAGCCCCCCGACCAGCCAATGTTCGACCCACTCGTCTCTCTCTCGTCCGTCTCGACATGCATAACTACCAGCTTGAGACAGGGTTACCTGTCAATAGCCGGGAAAGTTGCCGTAAAGCTTTCCCCGCCTGTGCTGTCCCTGTATGGAATGCCCTGCCACCCGCCGTCCTCAGCCAGCCACCTGACCGGAAACGGCTGCAAAGTTTCAAAGTGTCTGTCTTCCGGCACCTCCGTGCCCAGCAATGGCACTGGGCCACTGACACTTTGTAAGATGTATGCACATCTGCCCACACACTGCTGCATATTGCCATACGCCTCGTGCCCTGCTAACTCTTTTCTCTGGATCTGAATGTGCACCCCTTACGCATTATAATTATAATTATACTTTATTTAGTTCTCTCCCCCTCTCTTGCCCCCAACCCTCCCCGCTCGCGCTCTCTCTCTCTCTCTCTCTCTCTCTCTCTCTCTCTCTCTCTCTCTCTCTCTCTCTCTCTCATTTTTTTAAATACTTTATTTAGTTCTCTTATTTAGTTCTCTTGCTCCCCAACCCTCCCCACTCTCTCTCTCTTTCTATCTCTCTCTCTCCTCTCTCTCTCTCTCTCCTCTCTCTCTCTCTCTCTCTCTCTCTCTCTCTCTCTCTCTCTCTCTCTCTCTCTCTCATTTTTTAAATACTTTATTTAGTTCTCTTATTTAGTTCTCTTGCTCCCCAACCCTCCCCACTCTCTCTCTCTTTCTATCTCTCTCTCTCCTCTCTCTCTCTCCTCTCTCTCTCTCTTTCTCTCTCTCTCTCTATCTCTCTCTCTCTCTCTCTCTCTCTCTCTCTTTCTCTCTCTGCTATTGGCGCGCCTGGTTGTGATGAAGCCGAGACCCAAGGTCGGCAGAGCATCCCAGACCACGCCACCACTCCCCTTATTCATGGCTCACACATGACGGGTTTACGTGGCTCTAGTAAAAAAAAAATTGTTTTAATGCGCTGGTCAACCTTCCAGTACCGATCCTTCCTTGTTGGCCCACCTTGCCCGGCACGCATTCTTTCCAGGTTTTTTCTTGCGTGCTTCGTTCCTTGCTCCTTAAAGGGGCACATCACCCAAAAATTTCATATGGCATTCAATTGACCGTAACTTTGGTGTTTCTCAGTGGATTTGAGTGAAATTTTGACCACACACTCCTGCCACTATGCTGGCCCTCAGGACATGATTTACAAGTTCTTGCGCCTCACTGACAGGCTTTCCAGGCCGGAAAAACTCAAATTTCCGGCATAGTGCCACGGTGTGCGAGCCACCCAGGAGTCAAACAAATGCATTTACATTTTTTCACATTTTCGTGCCCATTCTGTCCGTGCGCGGGACCCAAACCTAAAACAAGTCCAGAAGCAGCCATGGGTGGTGGGGTAGGGCCCCTCAACGTGGCCCTGGAATCTGTCACAACGGAACGAGTGGGCGTTCTCTCGCGGACTCCCACAGACCCAAGTCAATTTTTGAATTTTTTAGGTTTAGGGTGTGCTACGAGGTCGTACCTTTGATACAACATCCAGTGCTGGGACCTCCACAGCAAGCCATTTCCACAGCGCTGCACACCAAATCCAGGATGCCCTCAGAAACCGGCAAAGACTGCCACTCACGTTTCACTACTGCCTAGTACTGAATCCTACCTGACTTCTTGACACGGTACGACTCAAACTTGCCAAAGTCACTAAATCAACGTCAACTACAATAATCAAGCCACATATCTGCAACGTCACGAGGGTGCTGGCAAAAGTCCTGCTGCACGGCGGCGGGCTTCGCCCGCCGCCGTGCAGCCCAATACGTGGTTTTTTAACGTGATTTTTTGGACTTTTTTGGACTTGGGGCAAAATTCTGCACACTTTCGCGTGTTTCCATAATACGACAAGTTGCGCACGGTCTGCTCACATTCAAATACAGTGCTGCCAACAAATGACAGCATGCAACAAAAAAAATCTTTCCTTGCAAGGGCACATTTTCGGCCATAACTCTTGAACGGCTGGTCAGATAGGGACACAGTTTTCAGAGAATTTGCAGCTATTCATGCTCTTTCAACTGACGTAGCACTCAATATGAATTTACAAATTCGATTTTTCAGCGAATTTTTGGGTGATGTGCCCCCTTAAGTTCACGATCAGCTTCCATACTGTAGGGTGATGGCAGTTTAGCTACGGAGTCTACAGCTGCAAATCGGCGATGCCAACCTTCCTGGACATTGTTGGTTCTGTGATCTCCACTAGCCGTTTTTTTTTTGTGGACGTTTCACCGCTGAGGGTGAAACAAAGGCGTTTTTCTGGTCCCATTACATTAGAGGCAGTCTTACTCGTAGACCGCCGATATGTAGTAAGTCTCAAAGTAGGTCGATGAACGGTGGTGGTGGTGGTGAAGTGGACGCAGAATAACAATAATAAAATAATCATTATCATAAGTAGCAGTGGTGAAAAAGGAGAAGGACAAAATGTTACGAGCTAAGTCCACCAACGTAACCAGATCATACCGGTAATTATACAGTCAGCGAGAGCGACGAAATGGCACAAAACTGACCAGGAGTACTGAGATATTCAGCGACCTGACTACCATAATAAAATTGACTCATCATCCGAGTTCAACTAATTTGTACATACATGTACATGTAACTAGAAGACTTAGTGCTACATAGCAAAGTCAAACCGATGCTACTGGTAGCAAAGTCAAAGCGATTGCAAAAACAGTGGCAGCCCATACGACTGACACATATACCGAGCCACGCACCACTGCGCGCACGCACGCTTTCACTGTGGTTGCTATAATTAAGTATAAAGAGAAGCCTGGCTACCAGCAAACCACAGTGATAGCGCGCGTGCGCGACTGTGTGTGCGTGGCCCGGTGAGCTTCCCTGGTGTTGCTCGCACAGCTAGCTCTCATTCATTCGCATCCAGACGCCCGTCGCGAACTAGCCGACCGCACACGTATGCCTGAGCAGTGAGCTGTGCGACGCAACTCCAATCAAAGATTCTGTTGGATAGCGCTCTTATACCGTTCCAGGCTGCATGTTCGCACCATGGTGACCTGGATGAACGGTGTGTGTAGGTCTACGTCACGTGTAATAAAATCCAGTCTGGAGAGTCAAGTATTAGTTAGTGGACCGTATGCGTGTTAAAACAAAATGGCGTCACGATTTATTGAAAGTGGTATAGTTGGTGGAACGAGTGTTCAAACCCATTTGAACTTCATACTGTTCGTCTTCTTTTTGACATGCTCTCTTTCCATCGTCCTTAGCTTTTGTTTGTTGAGAGCTGTTTTGGCTTTCTCCTATACCTCTGGGGGATGCCAAGTGATGGTTTTGAGAGGCTGGTGATGGCTGTGAGCGAGAGTTTGCCGATCGGCGTCGTCCTCGCTATAGCGATGAAAATACTAGTTACTGCGCACCTGGCAGATATCACAACACGTCGGAGCGTCCAGGAGCAAAGGAATCTTGGGTTTTCACTGGAATCTAGTTCCTCCAGCATCGTGTAGCCCACCGTCGGTGAATGGCGGTCCAGAAAGGTCGAAACTGGTCTTCTGCAGCATCTCGCAGTCCTGCGAGGCACACTGAATACGCCTGTCATGTATTCTACAAATAAAAATCACGAAGTAGTGGACTTTACAGTGATGAGTCTATCCTGTATGCTGCAAAAGACGCAGGACATGTGACTGGTGTCCGTACACTGGACGCCAATATCATCCCAGTCTTCTCCTGCAGGATCTGTTTGACATTGACATACCGGTATGCAGTGGGTCGACATTGGCCTGGTTTGGCAGCTATCTGCCTGGGTGGATGTAGCAGGTTTGCATTGGCGCGTCGTCCAGTCCGACATTTTCTTGTAACTGTGGAGTACCGCCGGGCAGGGTTTGAGAGGTTGCTCGTGCTGTGAACACATCTCTACTGCCTGTCTCGTCCTGGAAGTGCCGTCTCGCCGCTTCCTTGCTCTACAGTCACGCCGTTATTTCGCTTTGTTTCGTGGTGCAGCTCAAAACCTGCCCAAACAACTGTGAGCTCGCAACATGGTATGGACAAATTGCACCACTCATGCTGGTTAACTAAAACCGGGATAGTCGAGTAAGCGAGTTCACTCCCTGGGCCATGGCAAGATCTGTTCAGCGCGGGCTATTCCAACCTCCAAGTGCATAGTCACCGATCGATCCATGCGATGGTGGTTGACCTACAAAGAGCCAAGGTCTACGAGTACTACTATTGGATGCTGTCTACATGCAGTCAACAAAATCAAAGTACCTCAGTATGCCCCAGAACAGGGCATGTGCATCTATAGCATGACACAACAGGGGTTCTGGCGGCACCTGTCAAACAAGCAGTAGCGACTAGTGCCAGCTACCTATTGGAGGCTAGCCGCTACAGTCTGTCACTGGAGATAATTATTATGTTCACTGTTTAGACTGAGCACAGTCAATGATGCCCAATCAATCTGCCCAAAGTGTGTTCTGTTCCACCTAATTATAACGTCCCATCGCATCAACCCTACTACACGCACATGTCGTCACTCTAGCACGACTTGTGTTATTATTGTTTATTTTGATTCGCACGATAAATAGAGCACAATAAACGTTAACTTGACCGAAGGTTAAAGGCGACTGCAGATAGAGGAGCACATCGAGGTACAGGTACCGGCATCAGTGCAGTATCAGAGAGAAACAAACAAAAATGAGAGGTACGCAGAAAAAACTCTCGTAAGCCCAAGGGGAAGTGGTTGATGAGGGATGAATGCACTCTCCACGCTCGTCTACACTGTTCGTGGAAATGCACACATACATACAATAATATACAACATAGCAATAGCATGCACAGAACCGAACAATTTCATGTTCACACATGCAAGCACAGACCTGAACATTAGTACCAAAAGCCGATACAGACAATATCCCCATACACACAGACGCACACACACACACACACTGTCCCATGTATGCGCCCGTGGCGAGAAAAGCACGCAAATCTAAAAATGCACTGGATGTGAACCCACAGATTTTCTCTTATAGCAACAATAGCGGATCTGATTCTGAATGAAACACACACACAATACAATCATTGAATGCCCATCCTCAGATGATGGCAGGTCCTGAAAGAACAGGCAGTGTTCCAGTGATGGGGAACAGAACTTCGAGTGGCGAGTGAGGTATACACACACACACGTGCGTGCGCGGGCACACACCAAAGTATGAAGAAATAGAATCGACATCGTAGTATTCATTGGTTGGGGAATGGAAAGGAAAATAAAACATTGCTGTAGGTTATTGTTGTAAGGACACTGGGAGCACAACAGAAAGGTAAGCAACTTGCTTTGAAGCAAAGAAAGTTATTATTCCACGGATCTCAGAAGGAAGGAACGTTCCAGAATGCTGCACTGGCAACAGGCGGCCTGCATGTGCGCGGCCCCTGCAGTCGGTCCATCTGCCGGCCTTGCAGTGCTGAAAAGAATGTGCAGTGCAGCATGTCGCATAGTATCGCAGCCTGGACAAATAGGCGCTGGGAAGTCCTAGTTATGTGCTCACCTACACCACGATGCACCAATCTTCTGAGCTACTTTGGCAACAACTTTGTCCACTTGAGACTTCCATGGGCTGAGCCAGTTGTTGAGGGCTGCATCAAGGTGGACGGCAATGACCGCTGATGGCAAGGCAATCCATGACACACAGTCACTAGGGCATCGTCAACATGGCGCTGAGGCTGGATCGATAAAATCAACCTTTAGGCTGCCGCGGGGTTGACAACGAGGCCGCTGTCTCGAAGCTAGTCAGTCAGCCTGGTCACCGCCATTGACGAACCAGCCGCCACCGCCAGCAGTGGCGGTAGGTTGTGACAAGTGTGGTGCAATATTGTCAGCAAATTCAGTACTCAGGATAAGATGAGTGACAAAGGGAACGTTGTGTTTGATAATATTGAAGTGAACAGGGATGATCACAAACCCTGCGCGTACTCTACCGTGAGTTACAAGAAAATTCCGGACTGGACGACGAGCAAACACCAACCTGCTACATCTAACCAGGCAGATACTATTACAATAGCTGCCAAACCAGGTCAATGCCGACCTACTGCATAATGTCAATGTGAAACAGATCCTGCAGGAGAAGACTGGGGTGTTGGCGTCCAGTCACTGAGTGTACAGACACCAGTCACATTTCCTGCGTCTTTTGCAGCATACAGGATAGACTCATCACTGTTAAGTCCACTACTTCGTGATTTTTATTTGTAGAATACATGACAGGCGTATTCAGTGTGCCTCGCAGGACTGCGAGATGCTGCAGAGACCAGGTTCGACCTTTCTGGACCGCCATTCACCGACGGTGGGCTACACGATGCTGGAGGAACTAGATTCCAGTGAAAACCCAAGATTCCTTTGCTCCTGGACGCTCCGACATGTTGTGATATCTGCCAGGTGCGCAGTAACTAGTATTTTCATCGCTATAGCGAGGACGACGCCGATCGGCAGACTGTCGCTCACAGCCATCACCAGCCTCTCAAAACCATCACTTGGCATCCCCCAGAGGTATAGGAGAAAGCCAAAACAGCTCTCAACAAACAAAAGCTAAGGACGATGGAAAGAGAGCATGTCAAAAAGAAGACGAACAGTATGAAGTTCAAATGGTTTTGATCACTCGTACCACCAACTATACCACTTTCAATAAATCGTGACGCCATTTTGTTTTAACATGAATATCGCGGGTTGGCGCCAGCACCATTTCGCAGCCCAGTGTCCACAGGTCTAGGGCTGCGCAACGGCCGGCGCGTACTTGATAAACTCAACTCGATTTCATTGAGCAGTACACTAAATATTTTCGTCACACGCTCAAATATTGTCGGATCTTTACAAATGAGGGCTCTACGTCTTCAGGAAGACCTTGGCTATCGACTGCAACTATCGCTTTCACTCCACGACGATTCGGACGAAGCTTGAAACAAGTGCGCGATCAAAAATGCGCATTCAAACATTTCGAGTTGCCGTCACGCTGAGAATAACTCTGGTATCTTCTCGTTTACCTCTGCGTTTTGGGGCTGGAAATACTTCGGATTTTAGACACTTTCCCCAAAACTTCGTCTGGTTTCTATGAGCCACGATTTTACAAATTAGAGAGCCGCGCCGCTCGTGACAGATCGCGCTGCGCATTATTAATGATGTGTTTGAGTTTGAAAACGTATTCTTCATCACGGCGCGGCACACACGAATGGCGCTTGGTGTTGTAGTTTCTACGAGTGCATAGCTGCTATTATAGCTTTCCAGAGAGTGGTTGTTTGTGAGAAATGGCCAGAGGAGAGCAGAGATATGACAAAATCTGTATTTTGTAGACTGTGAATTGACTCAATCTCGAAAATAATGAGTAGTGAAAGGGTTAAAGGGGAAGTATACCCTAAAATCAAATTTTCACCAGTTGTAGTCTTCGGGGTGCTGAGTCAAATGGTCGTGGTCCGAGGAAGCTGAGACGCTCCCTTCCTCCTTTATTCCCAATCGAACTCGCGCACTTCCACCGAAACTGGGTGACTGCGCCCTACTAGATGGGGATTTGTATGCAAAATGTCACTAAAAGCGCCATTTCGTTCTTATAAAAGCACGGATGACCACGATTGGCCCATATGTTGTAGTCTTTTGGACGCTGAGTCGACTGGTTTTGGTCCGAAAAGGCTGCGATGCAGCGTTCCTCCTTTATTCCCAATCGAACATGGTTGAACAAGCGGTCACGTGCTCCTGCGTACACCAGTCAGCTGGTCACCGTGCCTGCAGGGTACAACAGTTACTTACTAGCCTGTTTGACCTTTTTCGGGTGCAGTCCTGTCACTCGAGTTGAACTCGAGTTGAACCTTGGTGTGAAAGTTGTCGCCTGCTGGCGCGGTGACCAGATGATTTGGGCACCCAGGAGCACGTGACCGCTTGTTCAACCATGTTCGATTGGGAATAAAGGAGGAACGCTGCATCGCAGCCTTTTCGGATCAAAACCAGTCGACTCAGCGTCCAAAAGACTACAACGTATGGGCCAATCGCGGTCATCCGTGCTTTTATAAGAACGACCGGGCGCTTTTAGTGACATTTTGCATACAAATCCCCATCTAGTAGGGCGCAGTCACCCAGTTTTGGTGGAAGTGCGCGAGTTCGATTGGGATTCAAGTAGGAAGGGAGCGTCGCAGCTTCCTCGGACAAGACCATTTGACTCAGCACCCAGAAGACTACAACTGGTGAAAATTTGATTTTAGGGTATACTTCCCCTTTAACAAGCACCCAAACGGATCCCCGAAGGCGAAGACCGTGAAGATGGTGAAGACCTGCCTGGCGTCTAAGTGGTCTTGGACTAGGAACACTAAGCGGAAAGATTTTTGCAGCCGTACTGTGACCAACAGTTAATCCGCGATATTCATGTTAAAACAAAATGGCGTCACGATTTATTGAAAGTGGTATAGTTGGTGGTACGAGTGTTCAAAACCATTTGAACTTCATACTGTTCGTCTTCTTTTGGACATGCTCTCTTTCCATCGTCCTTAGCTTTTGTTTGTTGAGAGCTGTTTTGGCTTTCTCCTATACCTCTGGGGGATGCCAAGTGATGGTTTTGAGAGGCTGGTGATGGCTGCGAGCGAGAGTTTGCCGATCGGCGTCGTCCTCGCTATAGCGATGAGAATACTAGTTACTGCGCACCTGGCAGACATCACAACACGTCGGAGCGTCCAGGAGCAAAGGAATCTTGGGTTTTCACTGGAATCTAGTTCCTCCAGCATCGTGTAGCCCACCGTCGGTGAATGGCCGTCCAGAAAGGTCGAACCTGGTCTTCTGCAGCATCTCGCAGTCCTGCGAGGCACACTGAATACGCCTGTCATGTATTCTACAAATAAAAATCACGAAGTAGTGGACTTTACAGTGATGAGTCTATCCTGTATGCTGCAAAAGACGCAGGAAATGTGACTGGTGTCTGTACACTCAGTGACTGGACGCCAACACCCCAGTCTTCTCCTGCAGGATCTGTTTGACATTGACATTACGCAGTAGGTCGGCATTGACCTGGTTTGGCAGCTATTGTAATAGTATCTGCCTGGTTGGATGTAGCAGGTTGGTGTTTGCTCGTCGTCCAGTCCGGAATTTTCTTGTAACTCACGGTGGAGTACGCGCAGGGTTTGTGATCATCCCTGTTCACTTTAATATTATCAAACACAACGTCCCCTTTGTCACTCTTCTTATCCTGAGTACTGAATTTGCTGACAATATTGCACCACACTTGTCACAACCTACCGCCACTGCTGGCGGTGGCGACTGGTTCGTCAATGGCGGTGACCAGGCTGACTGACTAGCTTCGAGACAGCGGCCTCGTTGTCAACCCCGCGGCAGCCTAAAGGTTGATTTTATCGATCCAGCCTCAGCGCCATGTTGACGATGCCTGACTGTGTGTCATGGATTGCCTTGCCATCAGCGGTCATTGCCGTCGACCTTGGTGCAGCCCTCAACAACTGGCTCAGCCCATGGGAGTCTCAAGTGGACAAAGTTGTTGCCAAAGTAGCTCAGAAGATTGTTGCATCGTGGTGTAGGTGAGCACATAACTAGGACTTCCCAGCGCCTATTTGTCCAGGCTGCGATACTATATGACATGCTGTACTGCACATTCTTTTCAGCACTGCAAGGCCGGCAGCTGGACCGACTGCAGGGGCCGCGCACATGCAGGCCGCCTGTTGCCAGTGCAGCATTCTGGAACGTTCCTTCCTTCTGAGATCAGTGGAATAATAACTTTCTTTGCTTCAAAGCAAGTTGCTTACCTTTCTGTTGTGCTCCCAGTGTCCTTACAACAATAACCTACAGCAATGTTTTATTTTCCTTTCCATTCCCCAACCAATGAATACTACGATGTCGATTCTATTTCTGAATACTTTAGTGTGTGCCCGCGCACGCACGTGTGTGTGTGTGTGTGTGTATACCTCACTCGCCACTCGAAGTTCTGTTCCCCATCACTGGAACACTGCCTGTTCTTTCAGGACCTGCCATCATCTGCAGATGGGCATTCAATGATTGTATTGTGTGTGTGTTTCCTTCAGAATCAGATCCGCTATCGTTGCTATAAGAGAAAATCTGTGGGTTCACATCCAGTGCATTTGTAGATTTGCGTGCTTTTCTCGCCACGGGCGCATACATGGGACATTGTGTGTGTGTGTGTGTGCGTCTGTGTTTATGGGGATATTGTCTGTATCGGCTTTTGGTACTAATGTTCAGGTCTGTGCTTGCATGTGTGAACATTAAATTGTTTGGTTCTGTGCATACTATTGCTATGTTGTACATTATTGTATGTATGTGTGCATTTCCACGAACAGTGTAGACGAGCGTGGAGAGTGCATTCATCCCTCATCAACCACTTCCCCTTGGGCTTACGAGAGTTTTTTCTGCGTACTTCTCATTTTTGTTTGTTTCTCTCTGATACTGTATTGATGCCGGTACCTGTACCTCGATGTGTTCCTCTATCTGCAGTCACCTTTAACCTTCGGTCAAGTTAACGTTTATTGTGCTCTATTTATCGTGCGAATCAAAATAAACAATAATAACACAAGTCGTGCTAGAGTGACGACATGTGCGTGTAGTAGGGTTGATGCGATGGGACGTTATAATTAGGTGGAACAGAACACACATTGGGCAGATTGATTGGGCATCATTGATTGTGCTCAGTCTAAACAGTGAACATAATAATTATCTCCAGTGACAGACTGTAGCGGCTAGCCTCCAATAGGTAGCTGGCACTAGTCGCTACTGCTTGTTTGACAGGTGCGGCCAGAACCCCTGTTGTGTCATGCTATAGATGCACATGCCCTATTCTGGGGCATACTGAGGTACTTTGATTTTGTTGACTGCATGTAGACAGCATCTAATAGTAGTACTCGTAGACCTTGGCTCTTTGTAGGTCAACCACCATCGCATGGATCGATCGGTGACTATGCACTTGGAGGTTGGAATAGCCCGCGCTGAACAGATCTTGCCATGGCCCAGGGAGTGAACTCGCTTACTCGACTATCCCGGTTTTAGTTAACCAGCATGAGTGGTGCAATTTGTCCATACCATGTTGCGAGCTCACAGTTGTTTGGGCAGGTTTTGAGCTGCACCACGAAACAAAGCGAAATAACGGGCGTGACTGTAGAGCAAGGAAGCGGCGAGACGGCACTTCCAGGACTAGACAGGCAGTAGAGATGTGTTCACAGCACGAGCAACCTCTCAAACCCTGCCGGTACTCCACAGTTACAAGAAAATGTCGGACTGGACGACGCGCCAATGCAAACCTGCTACATCCACCCAGGCAGATAGCTGCCAAACCAGGCCAATGTCGACCCACTGCATACCGGTATGTCAATGTCAAACAGATCCTGCAGGAGAAGACTGGGATGATATTGGCGTCCAGTGTACGGACACCAGTCACATGTCCTGCGTCTTTTGCAGCATACAGGATAGACTCATCACTGTAAAGTCCACTACTTCGTGATTTTTATTTGTAGAATACATGACAGGCGTATTCAGTGTGCCTCGCAGGACTGCGAGATGCTGCAGAAGACCAGTTTCGACCTTTCTGGACCGCCATTCACCGACGGTGGGCTACACGATGCTGGAGGAACTAGATTCCAGTGAAAACCCAAGATTCCTTTGCTCCTGGACGCTCCGACGTGTTGTGATATCTGCCAGGTGCGCAGTAACTAGTATTTTCATCGCTATAGCGAGGACGACGCCGATCGGCAAACTCTCGCTCACAGCCATCACCAGCCTCTCAAAACCATCACTTGGCATCCCCCAGAGGTATAGGAGAAAGCCAAAACAGCTCTCAACAAACAAAAGCTAAGGACGATGGAAAGAGAGCATGTCAAAAAGAAGACGAACAGTATGAAGTTCAAATGGTTTTGAACACTCGTACCACCAACTATACCACTTTCAATAAATCGTGACGCCATTTTGTTTTAACACGCATACGGTCCATTAGAAACTCGTGGCCTGGCACGAGGAAAATATGGATGCAGTGAATGGGATTTTCGGTCTTTGACCAATTTGTGGTGGGTCTGATCTACGCACCTACCACCGCTTAGGAGCTGCATCTGCGCCTTGATCCAAGAGGGTGGTGCGGATGCGGAAAACTCGGCTTTCAGGATGGGGGGAGGGGGAGGGGGAGGGGGAGGGGGAGGGGGAGGGAGAGGGAGAGGGGGGAGAGAGCGGAGAGAGAGAGAGAGAGAGAGAGAGAGAGAGAGAGAGAGAGAGAGAGAGAGAGAGAGAGAGAGAGAGAGAGAGAGAGAGAGAGAGAGAGAGAGAGAGAGAGAGAAAGAGAGAGAGAGAGAGAGAGAGAGAGAGAGAGAGAGAGAAAGCTGTGTTGCAACTGCAAGTTTCACCTAGTCACGATCATCAGGCAACATTGAAATAGTTTAAAAACACAATACCAGCGGGAGAGGTCTCAGAGGGGACAACCTATCTCTCAGAGGGGACAACCTATCTCTAAATAATACGGTGTAAAAAGCTCTGGCTTATGCGGCATTGAGCCAAATAGTATTGTCGTTACGGTTCAAGGGTTAGGCCAAAGAGCATCATAGGGATGAAAAAAGGAAAGGCGAGCTGCGAAGAAAGCTGGTATAAATTACCTCATTGCGATATCATTGTACAGTGCTTGCCAGCGACATGACACCACGTGAACCATGGAGTGAGGAAAATACAATAAAGAGAAAAAGACCTACATGTTCATGTATAAGTAAGTTAGGAGTTAGGGTTAACAGTCCACCAAGGTAACGAGATGATAATACAGTGAGATAGTGCAACAACGAGGCACAAAACTGATAGTGGCATTGAGACATTCGGCGATAACAGTCCACCAAGGTAACTAGATAATATTACAGTGAGGTAGTGCAGCTACAGCAAGGCACAAAACTGATAGTGACATTGAGACATTCGGTGACCGGACACCTTTTCTCCTTACTACTAGTATTTGCTCAACATCGGAGAATACAATAAAATAATACCATCATGACACAGTAAAGTCAACTATGGACTCAAAGAGTTATTGCGCATGCAAACCGGGTGCATGCTAGTTATTCTTCGCCTGACGTCAACCAGATGACCAGCCGGTAGAATGCACCGCTCATTCGAGAGCCCGTTGGGAAATAGCTTCTCCGTGATGACGCTCAAGGCACTTTGGTCAAAGCGATGACAGCCGATATAGCGACCCGACCACTTTTCAGTTATGTTGCAGTGAGCAAGCGTGGCTCCTTCTGGTGCTATGCACGCCGTCGTCATCGAACAGGCCAGCCAGTGTTTCAGCACTGTGGAAGCCACATCACCGCCCTGCTTAAACCAGATACTCGATCCCCCCATCGTCATGGGCGACATTGCTACCGACTTCCTGCTAACACCGAAAGCCTCCAGCATCCCGTCATGTGTAAATGCACCAGCTGGTGAATAGTGTTTCACCTCCATTGGAATGAATCCAACGCCGTCACGAACCAACTGAAGGTGATCTAGGGAGTCCTTAAATCGGATGGATGAGTCCGCCCAGATAGCGCCATCGAATTCCAGAAAGGTGGAGTATATCAAAAGGGCTTTCCACCGATAATCATGAAGGTTGGCAACCATATCAGCAAATATATCTCTTCGAATACTTCTTACTGTTACATTGCAATGTGATTGCAAGAAGAACTTGGATTTATTGCGGATTCCCATGTCGAAGAGGATGATTCCTCGTTGGGGCATTTTAGCAACAACTGAACTCAGCATGTCCACAATTTCTCGAGCATGGTTGTCGCTGAGTCCTGAAACGACCGGAAAGCTTTGGAATGTCACATCGTTGAGCGTTGTGTTTCGTGACTTTTTGTTGACCTTGATCGGTTGGTCGAGGCGTATCTTGGAGAGCTGTTTCCTCCACTCTTCCGGGATATATCCACGCACGGCCTTTTGCAAATCGATAGGCTTTCTGTTTATCCGAACTTCCTGGAGTAACACGCCTTCAAAGGGGCTGATCGTGACATTAGGTTCAAGACCAGGCATATTAGCCGTGTTCAATACGTTTCCAAAATACATACCGGAGTCTACCAATACACCAGGTGCTGCGGGGGTTGTCCCCAAAGATGCTTTCTGTAGCTTTGGGCAACGATCCAAAACCTGTGTTTCACCTTCTTGCAGTTTCAGAATGTTGAGAGTTGGACGTTCGGTAATACATAGGCATACAACATACCACAAACCGACTTTGATGATCATGTCAGAATCTACTGTATATTGAGTCTGATTCCTATCGTGTAACACACCAAGCTGTAGATGTAATGAAACTTGACTGCCATTCAGAAACACACTAACGTACTGCTCCTGGTCCGAATGAAAGATTCCACGCAGCAACTGAGCATGAAGAAGAGGTGCAGTTCCGGCAAGGCGAGCAGCTCTGAATGCAAACGTCACTTGTCTGATGAATAGCTGGTGGAAGGGCTTTCCATGTCGGTACCACTGTCCAGATGCTTGCACTGTTTGGCGTTCAACCAACGTAAGACGATGTAATCCTTTTCTAATCGTTTTACCTTCTTGCTCTGGCCCTGCATGCTCACGGCTCTGCTGCCCTGGGCTGGCGGCGTGCAGGAACCTCCTTCTGTGCCGGAGTTCCAAATCACGATGGCTTAGATCCCACGTAAAGTAGGCATACATGTAGATAACCAGAAGGATAGCCATCACTCCCACCAAACGTAGGTGCAAACCGCTACCGATGTACATGATAGCGTTGTCTATCTCGATGTAACAGTGGCTGCGCCTAAAAAGCCCTTGTAGTTCTACGCTAGGAGTAGGGCCGGCCGGGCAGCTGGTGGTAAAGCAGAACTAGCGATTAAGCAAGCACAAATCGGTACTCTTCCCCCGTTTTCAGCGCTATCTACCGGTGCTACGTTTAGTTCTGTAACATTTCCATCGCTAGCTACGTCTACCTGTGTGGCATTTTCATCGCTATCTACTATCTAGGCCTAGCTCTGTACTGTTTCCTTCGCTAGGTTTAGCTGTGTTCGGGCGCACAACCCGCATAGTACTCTCTCTCCCTCTGAAGTAGAGCCTCAGCCCTGCAATGGCAGGACCGCTTCCCGTGCATGTAGGTGGTGCGAGTCCTAAGCTAGAATGCCGCTACTGGTCCCACATATACATGTAGTGTCGCATAGCAAGGCTGTGTTTGCGCACACTGAGTCAAGCCAAACCGATATTTTGCTATCGTAACTGCTGCCCGGACGCAAAGGCCACGGCAATGCCAAACCTGAGATGCAGCGGGGGAAGCACACACTACGTGAATCGTGGCAGTGGATCCCATGGAGGTGAGGTGGAGGAGCTCCACCGACCTACGCCAATCATGGGCTCTTTGTCAGCGAAAGTGCATGCACTTCACATGAAGCCTCAACACTAGAGAATATGGACGAAAATTACAATAATTATTAAAAGTATAAAATTTGTCTCCGAATGATCGAACACCGTTTTGAAAGGGTACTGCAGCCTACGTACCTCGCGCATACATTGTAGATATGTCACTAGCAGTAGCACGCACTCTCCTTGACAAGAATTTAAAAACAATACATGTATTATTGAGAAAGGTTCGCGCATGTCCGCGTTACAACCGGCCATGCGATGCATTGAGAACCACAACCAGCTTTAAGGATGTTTCGCTCGTGCCAGGCTACCACCATGCATGTGACACCAGGACGAAGTAGTACTGGATGAATTGAAGATGCGAAAGATGAGATCTCCATCACCAAAAAAGACGAGATCTCCATCACCAAATCCCAGCAACAGCTAACAGGTACACTGTCACTGTACATGTAAAACCTGTCAAAGCGACCACTCGGATAAGGCGACCACTGCAGCCAGGACCAAGGGATGCTATTTCCAGTCAAATGACCATGGATAAAAAGACCACCTGGTATTACAGAGATCATGTTTTGAAGTGCCTTGAGCGGTCGTCTTAGACAGGTTTCACTGTAAATCAAGAACAGTATGAACCTAGGCTACTAGAAATGTGTATTGTCAAGGTAGGTTAAGTGACCTCTCTGCCCACAAAGTGCCCAAAAGAGAAGTGTGTTTTCACATGGAACTGTTGAGTTAGACAGCTGTCTGAAGTCCTCATGCTGCGTATAGTGCTCTACATGTACATGTGTTTCCAGTGGACAAAGCCAGTAATACAGTGATCACACAGCAATTGCGCAACCAAGTTCTTTTCCGCCGTTACTCGGAATTTCGTGTGAAACACTCATCACACAGCAGCTGGGTTATGTACAGTGCTGGCAACTGAAATCCGATCCCTGAGCGGTGCGCTCACATTCTATTTCTAGCGGTCTCTATTTCGTAGTGTTACAATCCTGTGTTGGGTCTTGGCGATGTGAGCGCACCGCTCAGGGCCGGGGTCGGATTTCAGTTGACAGCACTGTACATTTAATACTACCAGTCCTGTTGGATCAGTTGCCTGATGATCGTAGTAATACGTGAAACTCAGAGTTGTAACAAAGCTTCCAAACTCTTTCTTGTGTACCAGTCCAGTTATAGTTTGGAGAAGTATCGTTTTTTCCGCGCTCTCCTTTGCTGTTGCTCCCGCTGTTGCTGTTTGGAGAGGGCAAGGCTGCCATATTATTCGAGAACGGGTCGGATGTACATGTACATGTATGTCGTGTATATTGATAATGGGCTGGAAGCGTTCATTGTGCCTCGTGTCTTGTGGAGTTGGTGTACAGTACGACGCGACGGGGGACTCGTAGTAGTTTTGTTTTGCTTTGTTGGTAGTTTCTGCAGTATGATGTGTTGGGTCCATCGCATAATTATCGATTTGGAATGTAACGCCAAGGTGCCCATGTTGGTGGACCTGCTGTAGCAGAGTCGAGTACGTGGAGTGTGATGTGGATGATGTGTTAGGGTTGGAAGGAAAGGACACCGGTTCTTGTGGTGTTGACGACGAGGAGGTGTACAAGATTAGTAATTGACATTGGCTATGGACTACCATGGTGGGTGGGACTCGCGAATGACCGAAACGCTGTTTCCAAGATCGTGGATGCTCGTGTGACAACAGTCAACAGCTAAATGTCACTGTCCCATGATCGTCGTCTTGGAAACAACCATTCATAAAAATTAGCATTACGCTGGTAGAGGTCTGAATGGTGAATGGGATTTTCGGTCTTTGACCACTTGCTGGTGAGCTGATCTACTCACCTCCCACCGCTCACCGCTTATAGGAGCTGCATCTGCGCCTTGATCCTTGAAGGGTGGTGGCGTTCCTACGGATGCGGAAAGCCCGGCTTCCAGCCGAGTCTCACGCGAACCGTGACATTTTTTTTGGTAGAGGTCTACTATCCTTTCAGGTGATCGGGACAGATGGAGTCATACTATTACTACCGTACAGCAGTCTGTATACATGACAGAGATTCTTTATTGCTTTGCTTTCTTGTCATGCCAGTGCATTTCATACTGTCTTCACGAAACGTTTTGTCTCTCGGGCTAGGGATACCGGATCTCGATTGGCGATAACTCGACATAAGTGCACAGTAGACCATGGTACTTGGTAGACAGCCATGTACATGTACATGTATGAAACCTGAAAAAGCAGCGAATGGATCGCGTCCACGTTTGGGCCATTTCTTTGGGGCACAGTTCAGTGGGGTTTGGTCGCCCACGACTGGTGCAGCGAAGGATCGATCGCTTCACTGCAGCAGTGCATGATGCAACGCAAATATCCACATACTGTACAGTGATACAGTCATGATCTACAGCAATGCACTCTGTAGAGTGTAGTGTAGCCGGCATCGATCAAGGCGTGAACACAACAAACTACTAACTTACTTGAGAAGTAAGTAGTTGAGTCCGAGAGCCTAGCCGCAGTGTGAGCATAACCAATGTACAGGTCCGAGGTAGGGTCTAGTACGAGATCTACTACAATGTTCAATGTAGGTGAGATCAAGACTTACAAGAGCATCATCATGATCAGAAGACATACTGGTTTGCCTCTCAGGTTGTGACAGCGTATTCAGAATCATCAGGCGTCACATGAAAAAAGTGCCAACAGTGTAGCTAGTACAGGTACTTGTAATACGAGGAACGCTGAATGAGCACTAAAACGTTTCCGTCCCTATTATTATTATTATTTCGAGTCCAGCATGTCAGTTTGTCCCATCACGAGGGCACATTTACATGCATGTCCTGAGTACGGCTGAGCTAATCCTGTCATCACTCAATCAGAAAAGACCTCCCGGTGCAGAAGAGACAAGGAAAAATGAGTGTAACTTGAGAATACAATTCCATGTTTCCCAGCTTTCCGAGACAATGCGTTTCGCGAGCGGTGATGGCCGAAAAGTAGTCCTAGTCTTGGTTGGTGCTATTGCCATTTTTGTATGGTATCACTATGGCCACAGCGGCAGGAAGTGGCCAAAACAGCAGACAACTGGCAGCGTTCCGCAGCTTCGCACCGGAGTGCAGCCCTCAGCTGCAGCTGTCAGCGGGGCCGTGCTGGATCGATGTGCGCTGACTGCCGGAAGTCGATGGTACCGACACGGTCGACCGTTCCACGAGATAAACGTCAGAGACGTGACATTCGCCTTCAAGGCCGCTCGCTTGTCCGGAACCGTGCTGTTGCTCTACGCTCAACTGCTTGGTGGAATATTTCAGCCAAGAAAAGAGCAGTACGTCGCTGTACTCATGAACAGCAGAATGGTAGTGGCGAACGTCAGATATCACAAACCGGACGTAGAGTTTGGCGAGATGCAAACTGCTCACTCCGAACAACAGCTACAGCCTGGTGTGTGGTACGTGGTGTGTCTGTCAACGTACCCGAATCTACTGATATCTGTTGTACGATTTCACCGCCAGCGTACTGCTGCTGGTGAAGATCAGATCATGAGCCAGTGTTCCTCCCAGTTCACAGCGGCACCACATTACAAGTACAAATCTGAAGGTACACCCTTAAACTTGACACTCGATTCAGGTCTGTACTTCGGAGGCACCATAGACGTGAGCCACTCGACGGAACTCCGACGCATTAAGGACCTCACGATAATGCATGGGAAGATCTACTGCTGTGTGCGTGTGAACATGGCTAGGGTTGACTTGCGACGTTCGGTGCAGGGCAGTCCGGCCGAAGTGTGGAGGAGAGAGGTATCTCGGATTGACCTCCGCCTGCCCATCCAGGTAGAGCCGAGACGGCAGGAAGCAGCGTTGGACGACGTGACGTTCCGCCAGTTCCCAGTGGTGAGCGCGGCTAGTGAAGATCACGCCAGGGAAGTGCTCGACCTGGTCTCCTCGGTCAACACACGAATGCGCCACAGGGGCATAATCGTATACGACCTCGGTCTGCACACCACGTCCAGGGGCTACGTCGAAGCGATGTGCAACACAGCCATGCGCTCGATTCGCCGTGATTTCTTTGCCGACTTGCTCGACAACCTGCAGGAGTACCAATGGAAACCGCTTGTGATCTACGCGGCGTTTCTCGAGTTTGACGGCGTGATCTGGGCCGATGCCTCCATCCGCTTCCGCAAGCCGATACGGGAAGTGGCGCTGGTGAAGCACGGAGTGGGGTTCGTCGGCGTGGAAGAGCCACCCGCATCCCCGGTCGGTGCGTTCACGCACGACGCCACTCTGGCAGCACTCGGCGTGCAGCGCCAGTCCGTGGCCAAGGCGCGCATGGCCGTGAGCGGCGCGACCATCTGGATGCGACAGGGCAACGTACCCGTGCTGCTGCTACACCGCTGGATGGCGTGTGCGTTTCGCAAGGACTGCATCGCGCCGACGGGCGCAAAGCGAAACATTAAGTTCTGCCGCTTGCGCGAGCGAACATCCGGACACTACATCGGCTGTCACAGATACGACCAGAGTGTGCTGAGCATTTTGCTGTCAAAGGTATTTCCCGGGCGAAATGCAACACAGTGTCTTGTGATGGTGTACACTCTGCTGGAGATCAAAAGATATCCGACGGAGAAGTTCCAGCGCTGCTTCAGGCATCACTGATGTTATACGAAACTTGATGGACAAAGGTACTGTGTGTGCGTGTGTGTGTGTGTACGTGTGTGTATATATGTATGTACGCATGAGCCATGAGCCAGAGACAGGCTGACAGGCAGACGAACGCGCTTTCGCGCCTGCAAGCACACACACACACACACACACACACACACACACACACCTTGACATTCTGTACACACATTCTCGCCGTGCCTTCTGCGGAGCAGGCAGTCAGCATCTGGGAAATGATCAGTCCCACACAGATTCTACACTCTATGGAGCATACTAATCCTGATGCCTTGATGAGACCCAGTACGACAGTTCCCAGAATCATATTATTCTAACACCTGAAGTGCAGTATACGACAATAAACGCCACAAGATTCACCTTGCTACAGAAACTCGATAACTACATCACAACGTTATTAGAGAGGTTCCGCATAACGTAATTACGTTAGTAAAAAACGTAGTCGATCTACGGAAAGTCTTACGGAAACTGCATGCGCATCTGGGTTCCGCCATACGGAGTTTTCAAATCACGTAGCTGCCCTTGGCAACTCCGAACGCGGCAGTGTACGACCAGATCGACATGGGGAGAGAGTCATAAATTTGTACCCCAATCCACTTACGGACCAGCTACGTTATCAGAGCCCTATCTACGCACTCTCCGTAGACAACTTTCCGTAAGTGGAGTGCAAACTCGCGAATTCACGGGTTTTTCCCGCCCACTAACGTAAAGTTGCTCAACTTTACGTAGTGCGGAACCTCTCTATTATTATGGTGAATCTGAGTTAGGTAAAACGTTATATGCTAGCCTTTTCAAACCTGAGATCGCTAGAGTGAGTTACCATCGTATGAAACTTATAAAGCACTGCTGCAGAAGCATACAGCTTTTTGACGCCTCTTCCCGCGTGCCAAACACCGTCTATCACGCACTGCCCATGTATGTACTTGTACACACACGTTGCAAAATTTAGTCCAAGTCGGCGGACACCTTTGAAGCAAAGAGACTATTCCACTTGCTTGTAGGCTTGTAGCGGTTCTCGATTTTCAGCAAGAATGGGGCGAAATAGGATATTGTGTTGGTCATCGGACGGAACATCGGGCTACCACTTCGACAGCAGGACGGTCCCGACCAAATGGGAATAGTAGGCAGGTGTGACAAATGTACATGCAAAGAAGTCAAAAAGTCCGATACAGTAGAACGGGTAATTTTAGCGACGTAAAAACCCTAGCGAATTTAGCGATCGACTCATTTTCGCTAACACTAATCCGTTGAGACATAGTACGTAGTGCACAGGTGATCCGTGAGTAAAATCGCTGCAAATCGCTAAAATAAAACGTCGCTAACCGGTTGACAATGGGAAAACGCTAAAATTAATAGTCGCTAAAATTACCCGTTCTACAGTAATACAGCATGTGTACGAAACGCACTGCATCATAAAAATGAAGTCAGCTTGAAATTCTGCCGCAGCACCCATAGCGGAGTTGCACACTCGTGCCGTGGGGATTATGTTCCCTTGCGGGGCACCTATCCAGACCTTTGGGCAGAGAAGAAGCAAACGACTGCGATCGGAGTTCAGATTATGAGTCATGTGCGTGCACACATTTCACATACACCTCTTCCCCCCTCTTGTACCTTATCTCTCCGCTACCTTGTTATTGGGAAGAAACTCCCGCTTGGATTTGCAAAATAATCATCACCATCAATAACATGTTTCTCTACGCTTTTCTTCCTTTGCACCTGTCACTCTTTGTGATAACATAGGAATTACTTCAAAAAACCATTAGGAGCTGACCATACTCGTACTTGAAATCGGCACTTTTGGGCCGATGGATGTGGCGTTGTTCAATACATCGTAGCTACCCGAGCTGCAGCTAGCTGTCCAGTTTGCCTTCTCGTAAAGGTTTCACCAGGAGTCTGTCAGAGTAACTGGCACAAGCTCAGGCATTCCCTTTCATATTCACATGCTGCTAAATAGCAATGCACTGTTCAACGCCCCACACAACCATAGAACAGCAATGCACGCTCAAGACCCTACACGACCATAGAACAGCAATCATGCTGATATTCGCGCTTGCGACGTACGCCACACGTTTCAAGCATTGCTGTCTGGCTATGACCTTATCTCCCTCCTCAACTAGCTCTCCGATGTTGTGCCTACTATGTCTTCTTCACAGATTCTGCCTGAACAAATGCTCATCAATTATGTTCTTGTCCTCTATCCTAGTCCAAATTCTGCCTTGCCCATGCATGACTCTCATGAAATGCCCGTACTA
>NC_088655.1:11580328-11592828 GCF_964019385.1 Sycon ciliatum
TGAGAAACGTGTCCACACTCGCGGGAAAAACCACAGTACTAAATAGTAGACGTGAGGGATGGACAAGAGCAGAACTGCCTCCTGCCATGTCGGACCTCTATCCAGCAGCATACTGACCACTCTACTCTGCACAGGACAGCACTAGCAAGCTCGTTTTACTTTCCGAAAACAAGCTACAAATAATTGCATAAACCTGAAGACAACTAAAATTATTTCAGATTTTCAAACTGAAGCCATTGAACTTGAAGTGAAGTGGCAAGTGCACGACAGCTAGCTTGTTTGTGATCTACGAAGATCGAAGATCGTGCGTGCAAGCACACACGTGTACTCGATCGTACATATGTGGCACGTGCGTGTGCCATGGGAAAATTTTTATCGCCTATATCGGGACACAATCTAAAAGGGAGTAGTAAAATACCTACTCCCGACTACACGTGGGAGACCCGTTCAAAAGATCACAAGACAAAACTGTGCAACCATGAACAAAAGTACGATCACTTAAAGTCTTTGTAATCACCAAACAAACTCTAACTGCAAACTTCCATAATTAAAAAAACAAAAAGACAACCCAAATTGGGCAATGCATAGAAGAATGATAGAACACAAAAGCTTGACAAGAAACTCAACTAGTGTCTCAACTTCGATTCGAAGTACCATGATTGTTTTCAGCTGGTTAAATAGTCCGGATCACAATTTCTGCAGAGGAGTTTACATGACACAGTTTTCACAGGATCTCCTGTTGGTGTTGATTTTGCAGAGGAATGGCTCTGGCCAGAGAAATTCGACCTCATGAATATACATGTACATGTAGTAGCGCCGCATTTGAGCGCACAGAACAGCGTGTGTAGTGCTAGGATCCGGCGCTATTTTATTCTTAAAAGTTATAAGATTGAAATTTTCTGGCCAGCACCGCGTACCGTACATGGTACATGGGGCTAAATGTTCTTCCCAGGCAGTCGTAAAAAATACCATAATCCTCACGACTCCAAGGTTCTTGCCTTCACGTGTAAAACTCACTGTACTTTTCCCAGTTAGAGCACTCTGACTTTGACCCTTGGAGCCAATTCAAGATTGACTTCTTGCTCACTATAAGTAGACTTCATTCAACGATCGATTCGGCAAGTCAATCGGACCAAGACGGTCGAAACAGCGAACAGCGAGGTGTCCGAAGATAAAGCATATGTAAAGACACTGCTAGCTAAGCGTAACAGTTCTTGAGATGAGGGTATGAAATAAATCCGGAAAACTCTGAGATATGGTAAAAAGATAAAAGAGGAATTGGTGATCTAGTCTTCTAGATACCAAAGCTTTTAAAGATAGGCCCAGCCAGGGGTCTATACACTAAATCAACGGCCCAAAGAATGAGGTGCCAGAGATCATACAGGATACGATGCATTCACAGGTCAACTGCTGTTCACAAAACAATGGACCAACAATTGTATAATATGAAGTGAAGTGCCTAGTGATGGCGCACGAGTAGATGAACCTACGCAAACAGGTGGCAGCGTACCTACCAACAGGTGAAAATGCCCCCAACAACGGGTATTGTGCCCCTGACAACGGGTATTGTGCCCCCGACAGCGGGTATTGTGCCCTAACAGCGGGTAAAAGTACCCCTAACAGCTGGGAAATGGGTCCCTAACAGCGGGGAAAGGTGCCTGTGTGGATATGTCTCCCTGATACAAATAGGCCACAGTACCTGTCGTATGAGATTTGAAATGACTAGCTCAGTACTCGGTGTTCAGAGACCGCCGCCACTGACTCGGATGCAGGTCGTGTTTTAGCCGCTCAAACAGCACACCGCCAAACTGCCCGCAGAACGGCACGACATAATGCCATGCCGGCCACGTGAAGAGAAGCTTGCGGCGACACGGCACAAAAAAGCGGTTCCGCTCCCGCAGCGCTCGCCCCATGCGCTGCAGGTCTCTTGCCGCAAAGCCCTGCCACTGGCCGAAAAAGTCCACCGTTGTCGAGTCGAATACGAACAGCAGAATGCTGTGGAAGAGCAGGAACGATGACATCATCATAGCAAGCACCACCACGGGTAGAAATACTAGCGAGCGCGAGCCCAGCTGCCGACACGTCCAGTGCACTCGGACACCGCCCTCGCGCAGCTGCTGCTCGGCCTGCTCAAAGTCATCGGACACCCAGCACACATCGAAGTCGCGGTAGGTCATGCATGCCGCGTACACAAGCCCTGCCGTGCAGTACAGCAGGAACAGGTAGAAGTGCGCAAAGTTGTGCTTGGACACGCAGTTGCGCGTGAACGGACAGTGATGGTCCATCATGGTTACGCAGCAATCGCACACGCTGCAGTGATGCGTGCCGGGAAACCGGAGTCGACGGCACCTGTCGCACTCTTCGACTGCCGGCAAATCTAAATCTGTGCCGGGGACTGAGTTGTTGGCCATTCGTGATCGCACTGACAGGGGGAAACCCCTCGTTGTGGATGTTCCCTCATTTGGAACATACTGCTTATCTGCTGCAGACATATCTTCATCTGAACAGGTACTCACACTGGACTGATCTGAGTCACTCTGCTCACTGCTAGACTCGTCAGGTGATTCACAAGTCTGCTGCTTTGCGAGCACAGCGTCTGACTTGACGAACACAGCTCCCATGTAGTTCGACACCGTATTCAGCCACAGCCAAATCACCAGAGCGTAGTGGAGACTGGGGGTGTCGGTGCGCGGCGCCACCATCTCGCAGAACTGCTTCATGGCCAGGAAGAACAGCATGGTGACGCAGAACACCAGGATCGCCGTCACTGCCTTCTGGGTCATGCGCCTCACACCCAGCTGGGGAAACAGTCCGCAGAGGATGTCAGCAGCGAAGGGCAGCTGCACCACCAGCACGCCGATCAGAATTAGCCATAGCACTGGGTCCATGGCCTGCTGTCTTGCTCCACTGAATCAGTAGATTTACACGTCAAGCCAGCGATCAAGTATTCCAGCAAATAAGATGCTCTGACTGGAGGGCGACAAAAACTTCCAGGGATACAATATCGCCGATATGAACCCTTGTAGCTGATTGTACCAGGGATCAGGGTATTGTACTACTCCCTGGATAATAGAAACATTTGCTGGAGGAAATACAATGACATACATTTTGAATTTTCGCTTCAAATCCTTCGCCATTTCCGTATCCTTGGAGAAGTTGACAAGTCACGACGTCATCGAACTGACGTGACGTGATGAGCTCTGATGACCCATGTCATGCAAATTTTTTGATCAGTTGATTTGCTTGCTCGACTTCTTGCTCGTGTCTGCTTTGCTTTCGCTGCAGTGTTTGTGAGGCGCAGTTCTTTCTCTCTCGGTAGTTTTGATCTCGGCTGCTAGAAGAGTAACCATGATCCGCAATCTGTTCACGCGCTCTGCAGGTGTCGTGCCGGCTGCTCTGCGCGCCGGAGCTGTACCCACGCAGCTGCGGTTTTGTAGTGATGTCAGCTTTGAACACATCAAGGTGAGAAACAAGTGAGCATAATTATTCATTTCCAATACACTCATTGCAGTGAAGCCATTGCGAAAAGAATCATTTCACCTCAACACTGAAATCGAAATCACTCCTCGTCCTCCTCTGGGTGCTGTGATCAACACTGAGAAAACCTGTGGATTGGGGACTTTGGTCGCACAAATCCGGAATTTTATTTTCATTGCTTGTGATTTACAATGTGCTTGGCATTTGCACTGCCAAGTACAGCTGTACTACGCAATCTCTCCATGTGTACGATTTCTCCACATAACAGATACCCGGGTTTGTGTGTTCATGCACGTGGGCACAAGATTAAGTAGCAACTGCCCAAAGCTTGCAACACCGCACCGGCCACCTTCATCGCGACTGGTTTTCAACCGAAAGAATTTTCTTTGTGACGTACACCTGTTGACCCTACACTAAACTGCGAGCGCGTTCACGCTGTGCTTCATTCATCAACCGGTGGCGGTAGCATATTGTCGAATTTCGTTCTCACACTTCTTTGGCGGTCTAGTTCAAGCAGCTGGCAAAGAAAAAATGACAATTTTCTGGAATAAGGAATTTGAAAAATTCACTCTAAGACATGATTTAGCTGGCTCTAGCCCATATCAATCTGTGCTTCTCTTTTGCTTCCAGACTCGTAAGGAAGCTGAAGGTCGTGTGGGTGTAATCGAGCTCAATCGGCCGAAATCTCTCAATGCACTTTGCGACACACTGATGTACGAGATCAGGTCTGCACTGAAGTCTTTTGAGAACGACAAGGAATGTGCCGCTATTGTGCTGACTGGCTCTAAGAAAGCATTCGCTGCAGGTGAGTGATTTAAGTGTTGTGTGTGTGTGTGTGTGTGTGTGTGTGTGTGTGTGTGTGTGTGTGTATGTGTGTGTGTGCAAGCGTGCGAGTACATGTACGTGTGTGTGTGTCTTGGGGGGGGGGGGGGGGGGGGGGGGGAGGGGGAGGCATGATTCGTTTTTGATATCAATGTCGACATAACAAATTGCGTACGACTGACACAAAGCACTTTGCTGTCGGCATTCTCCTTGCCAATCTCTGTGAACAGCAGGGGCCGAAAGACACCCGGTTGGCATTTTCCATGTCAGTCTTTCTCTCTGCGTATGAACTTTGACTCTGCAATCACCATTGCACTACTTTTCTTCTTCTTTTTTTTAACACCCTAAGGCTAACACCCTCTCTCTCTGCATTGGCCGGTGTTCTCACTGTGCTATGAGATGCTGTAATAAATATATAAATAAACTAGGATGGAGAGCCAAGCAACATGTAACTTGTAAACCTTTGTAACGAGTACTGTAGAACGGGTAATTTTAGCGACGTAAAAACCCTAGCGAATTTAGCGATCGACTCATTTTCGCTAAGTTTCAAGTCGCTAATCCGTTGAGACGTTAGCAGTGCACTGGTGATCCGTGAGTAAAATCGCTGCAAAATCGCTAACCGGTTGACCATGGGAAAACGCTAAAATTAATAGTCGCTCAAATTACCCGTTCTACAGTAACTTCTTTTCTTCTTGTTTTTCGTCGGCCGTCTCCTCCAGGTGCTGACATCAAGGAGATGGTTAGCCGTACGTTTCAGGAGTGCTACACCACCGACATGCTGGGACACTGGACGTGCGTGGCCGAGTGCCGCAAGCCGACGATCGCCGCTGTCAACGGGTACGCGTTGGGCGGCGGCTGCGAGCTGGCCATGATGTGCGACATCATCTACGCCGGCAACAAGGCCAAGTTTGGCCAACCGGAGATCAAGCTGGGAACGATCCCGGGCGCAGGCGGCACCCAGCGACTGACGCGCGCCATCGGCAAGAGCAAGGCGATGGAGATGGTGCTCACCGGGCGCATGATGTCCGCGGACGACGCCGAGAAGGCCGGCCTGGTGAGCCGAGTCGTGCCCGAGGACGAGCTCATGGACGAGGCCGTGAAGCTCGGCGTGGAGATCTCGCAGCAGTCCAAGATGGCCGTGCGCATGGCGCGCGACGCTGTCAACTCGGCGTACGAGCTGTCACTGAGCGAGGGCTGCAAGCTGGAGAAACGAATCTTCTTCTCCACGTTCGCCACCAACGACCAGACGGAGGGCATGACGGCGTTTGCCGAGAAGCGTGCCGCCAAGTTCACCGACTCGTGAGCATAGCGTTTTCACGACCAGCTATTCTCTCACCGAAGTGCTCCCGTTGGGTTCTGCATGTCCTATTAGTGTCTGCACCCATTGGCTGTAGCCAGGCATGATGGTGATATTTCAACCCAGTGATGTGCGCCCGGTACTATTTTCTACCCTTAGCTCACTGTTTTTGTGAATACAGATTGGCCACTATGTGTCCTCTCTTCTAGAGACATCGAGTTCTTGCTTCGGACAATGGCTTTTACGCTGCGTATGCAGGGTCTGCCCTACACGCCGTGACTGCTTGCATGCATGCCTTGTTAGCTGAGGATCAAGCATTGCCACACGCGCGCTGTCACATGTTTCTAGGCCTGGTGTTGTGAGTCAGCGTGTCGGAATGCAGCTTGATGTGATACCTCGCCGTGTTGCTTACATGCAGTCTGTGAACTGTTCTGCTCTGCTACTATCAGCTTCCAGGGTAGTACGGTTATCTTTATCAGCTTTCTCGTGTTATATGTCCTACTGGTAGTGCCCTTACCCATGTTCTCTTTGTGAAGTTTTAAATCCTGTTCCCATAGTTACCAGACGCCTCTCTGCGCTCTGTCTTGATGTGTGTGTGTGTGTGTGTGTGTGTGTGTGTGTGTGTGTGTGTGTGTGTGTATGCTTTGGGCATGTGTACACCTTGCATGGACCGGTGTGTGCGCGCGTGTGTGGTGGTCAAGTGCTGGTTGCGAATTTTAAACGAGCTTTGGCTCCCCAGTCTCTCTCTCTCTCCCCCGTCTATTTTCTGCCTCTCTCTCTCGCTCCCTCTTACTCTCTCTGCCGCGATATCCCTTTCAGCCTCTCCCGCAACAAACAGCGCATGTATTGTCATTACACTCAAGCTGCACTAGTGCTCTAGCATGCAGCTTTCGTTCGCAAGTGTGTCTGCCAACTTCTGTCAAAGTGAAACTTTGCTAGCCCAAGTCACACAACTAAACAGCAGCTGATCTTTTGCTTTCATACATCGCGCTGCATCCTGGTGCCTGTCGAACCAGCCAGGGAGTCGTATTCTACATCTACCTGGCCCGAACTGCTTAACCTAATCCCGATTTAGCAAGACTCTGGTGACCATACCTACCCTCCCCGGTACACCAGCCACTGTGAATAGCAAGGCGAAGATAGAAATGTAGTCACATTTGTAATGTTCTAAAAAAACAGCAGGTAAAAAATCAATACTTTCCATCAGCAGAAATCGAAAACATCAAGACAAAAAAATCGGTAAAGCAGCCCAAAAAAGCTATTGAATAGTCAACCAAAACTCGAGACGATATTGAAAATTGTTACTGAAAGATTGGCCAATGGCAGCAATTGAAAAAAATGCCTCTCAACAGCAGAACATAGTTACTGCAAATACTAGAAATCATAAAGTTGAGGTAGAGTTGTAGAGGAGGAGCACAAACACACTGGGGACACTATTATCTTGTCAGTCAGAACTGTTCCCGGGCATGGGGCTGGATGGCACGACAGTAGAGCGGCACGGCCCGGTAGGGGATCCGATTCTTTGAATACACTGACCACAGTGGAACACTGATCTCGGTTGGTAGCTTACGCAACTGGAGGAGAGCGATACGGCTGTGAAACAACTGCCGCTTCAGGCACCTACAAGGCGACCCTGCCAGGTGCCGGCAAGAGTTGTTCACGGGGAAATGGCTGTAATAACCAAGCCGCCTCTTCACGGGTCAATGAAGTGCGGAAAACCTCTGGCCAGGATCAAAAACGTGTTGGGGGAAGGAATTGATGATTTCAGGTAAGCACCACAGCCATTGTGGGGTAATGGGCATCAACAACGAAAGGCAACAAAAAGAAGACGAAATTCAAGCAATTTTCAAGCACGCGAAACAAACGTTCACCTAAGTACGCAATAAAGAAAATATTCGCTTCAGATCAACCAAAAATAGCATCCGGTGGGAGTATAGAAGAGGTCGCCAATACAACCGTGAATACATTGACAAATAGACAGAAACCGAAAATAAACAAACAGACAGACAAACACTAGTAGTTAGTTGGTGACCTCAGTCAGATAGACTGACTGACAGACAAGCACACAAACATGCAAAATACACACACACACACACATACATGCACACAAACAGACACAGAAACAGACACACACACACACACACACCTAGGTGAAGACCACCAACAACAGAAATTCTCAAGATCCTTGTCAGCTGTAGGTACTGGCCGTAGCAGTGGGTCGCGCCACAATCAAGGAAACGTCTCTGGCCTACTGGAGGACACCATCAGTGGCGCTTGGTATCACGACGGCACACCATCACTTGGGATGTGGCATCAAGACAGACAGCCGCAAGGGTTCGCTGAATGCTGGCTCCAAGGTAACCTAATCCGCCACTATCTGACAGTTAGTTGTAGACCACCTCATAGAGGATTGCTCGATTATGTCCTGATCCGGTTATGATGTACTTGTCATCCGCCGACACATCGCAGCATAGTATGCTACGATAGTCCTTGCTCTGTGAAAGAAGAAGAAGAAATGATACACACACGGGCACATGCATTCAAGCGCACGTGCACACACACACATATACACACACACAGACAAGCAAATTGAGTTGCTTGGGATACATGATCAATGCCGCCAAGAGGACATAATGCAAGCATGCTGGAATATCAATATGAAAACTAGTTCGCGCGCGCAAACACACACACACACACGCACACACACACACACACACACACACACACACACACACACACACACACACACACACACACACATACACACACACACACATATATATATATATACACATATACACACACACACACACACACACACACACACACACACACACACACACACACACACACACACACACACACATACACACACACATACATACACACACCGGCTAACTTACATGGAACAAATTGGCGCCATAGGGCATTCCCCATACGCCAAGCTTCGTATCCTTGCTTGTGGTGACGAACCACTTCCCTATTACAATGACAGAACAGCACATTGAAATGCAAAATGCAGATGTAGAAAGCACAACAAATCAGCAAGGGTGAGAAGCAGTATTGTCACTACTTTCTATGAGAAAAGAACAAGAGAAAGATTCAAGCCCAATTTCTTGGTCAACCCCTGAAGATCTTCAGAAGTGTGTGTGTGACAAAAAATGTCTATTTCAATATTAAATTTTGATGCAAACAGCAAGGGTGCTTTTGGCAATGTTTACTATTTTTGTCATAACATCTGTTTGTAGCCTGCAACAGTGGACATGTACGGTGCTGGCCAGAGAAATCCAACCTGATGAATAAAATGGCACCGGGCGCTGCGCAGCGCTAGCACTACACATACTGGTCTGCGCACTCAAACTTTATTCATGAGGTTGGATTTCTCTGGCCAGCACTGTACATAGACCCTTGGGTGCTGAGAGATGGACAGAGCATTTATTTTATATTTTTTTACAAGGTACCTCGTTGGCCAATCGAAGGCAGCACAGTATGCGAGCATCTCATGCCTAAGAGCATGCACTTCGATTCACACGGCTGGGACTCCTGCTCACTAAGGTCTCTTCCCACCCGCTCTTGGTGCGTCAAGGTGGCCATGAAGTCGAGACCCTCCGTCAGCAGACCTCCCTAAACCTCACCACCACTGCCACGATTCGTGTTGTCCGTACTCTCCTAGCTTCAGCTCATATTTGGCATTTTAAAAAGTAATCTTTGTAAAAAGGAAAGAAAAAAAATAGTGGTCTGCGTGGACACCCTGCACTGTCTTACCGGACGCAGCAAACTTGAGTGACAACACCGAATCCTCGTGCAAGTGCGACACGTAGCGATCCGACCGGTTGATGTTGAACAGCTCAATGGTGCTGTTCTCCAAACTGCAACGGCAAGGAAGAAGAGGCAAACAAGCCAGCACACATTAGCACTGTGCTCGCTTTGTAACTTCCTGGAGGCACTGTCGAAGGCTGGTAAGCACCTACTCACACTACACTCTCCCGTGTACATGTACAGTTGATTAATTAACACTGCCACAGGCCACTTATCTAAGTTCACGTAAAGTGAGTTCACATAGCGTGGTGCATTTTCCAAATCAGTCATTTTTCACTCATATAGCAACCGGGTTGTACATGGGGTAGTGGTCTACCAGAATGTACTCACGATGGCAGGTGGGCGAGAGTTGTGCAGTGGAAGAGCAGCAGTGCACGACAGAAAAATGGCGAGTGAAAAATACGTTTTTTACACTCTTTCGCTACGTTCAGCCGTGAAAAACAACACTTCCGTGCACACCTGGGCAGTTGCTGGACATGAATCTCACACTGCACACAGTAAAACCTGTCAAGGCGACCACCTGTCCCGGAAGACCACTGCAGCCAGGGCCACGGGATGCCATTTCCAGTCAAATGGCCCTGGATAAGGAGACCACCTGGTTACAGAGACCACACTTTGAAAATCCCTTGAGCAGCCGCCTTACAAGACAGGTTACACTGCACATATACATGTACTTCCTCCGTTAACAAAAACTTCGTGATGGATTTTTGAGGGGCTGATTTGGGCACAAACTGCCGTGCAATGAGTCGCAATCACTTTCTTGGCCTTCCCTGGCATGCCATGAAAGAAGTACAATGCAAGGAAATCGAACTTTCACAACAAGTCGAGCGGAATCGATGGTTGCGCTGTGGAAACGTAGGTGATGACAGTCATGGCGAGCGAAACTGAAATACCACTTCTCCGAGGGGATATTGCGCTGCTTGGCCTCTCTACCACTTTGGCACTAAGTGAGTTGGAGAGCGATAGAGAGCGATAAAACGGAGCAGCGAGCCCACATAATGAGCGAGTGAACAAGGGCTGCTCCGATCGCACGGCTCAATGAAAACTAATTCTGAACTCAAGTTCTTGTTCAAACTGCGCAAAGCCCAGATTCGAATGATGATCACCATGCATTCTTTCAGAAGTCTGCAGTCCGATGCGAGTCTCATGGCTAAAGAAAGTCGACTGGACTTGCTAGCCGCTGCCGTTCAGTGCTTGCAGGGGTATCCATTAGAGAAAATGGAACCAGTTTGGCTGTGCCTTTACTCCTCGTTTCCCGGAGTTCTGGAGAGCGAAGATGAAACCAGGGAGTCGTAAAATATTTTTCACGACTCCCTTGTGGAAACGAGTAATCGCCATCGCGGCGGATCACGCAGCTTGAAAGCCAACTTACTTGAACGACGGCGACATCAAGGTCAGCAGAGTGTGATCAAAGAAGCCGAGGCAAGGCTGAAACGAGCTGAACAACGACTCGAGAGAGATGACGACTCGCGTGCAGCAGATGACGACTCGGGGGCAGCAGATGACGACAGCGACGCAGGTCAAAAATGAGTCGAGCGAAAGCGACGCAAACTGAACTCTCTGCTCTTTCCTCCAACAGTTTCTCTTGAAAAGACGCTGTACATAGGCCGATTCACCTTCGTCTAGTGATTTGCAGTCGATACAAACTGTTCTTGACCTGTTCTAAGCGTTTTCATATCCATCAAAATCCATCACGAAGTTTTTGTTAACGGAGGAAGTACATGTATATGTGCATATACATGTAGAGCTGGTGTGGTAGTTGTAGTGCAACATTCAACTGCGTGTTCTGTTTATTGCCGAATTTGCATTGTCTTTTCACTTCGGTTCTTGGTAACTTCTTTACTTCATGGTTCGTCGCAATTGGTTTTTTAAATAAATCTGCTCTCCACGGTCGTGAAGCAGTACTGAGAGAGTAGGCTACAAGTGGTGTACGGGTGAAAGCAGGGGCGTTGGAAGGTATTTTAGTGTGGTACGGTCAGCCATCTGAAGTACAATTTACTTGTGGGGGAGGGGTGGTTGAGCCGAACATTTCGGAAATTTAGAGCCCAAATCAGTGCATTTTATTGATTCACAGTGTACTTGGGTCAAATAGTGGTACGGCCAATACCGTAGTGACCGTACCGTGTGCGACGCACCTGGAAAGACATGCGAGAACGCCATGAGTGAAAAGCAGGCAATAGTCGCTCCATGTGTGGACTCTTACCCGACGGCAAAGTATTTCTCAGCATTCTCCGACATACTCGTGTAGCCAATGGAGAAGACCTGCGAGTCGAACTTGTAACACTTCATCTCCGTCATCTGTCGCGTGTCCCAAAGGCGTACTTTACTATCCAGTCCTCCCGTGACTAGCCGAGTACCATCCTTGGCAAGGTCTAGACAACTGGCGCCATCAGAATGGCCAGGAAGTTGCCTATTTCACATACAAACACACACACGTACATGTACACACACACGTGCACACACACACACACATCTGATGAGCAAAATGTGGCTATGGACCACACACGAACGCACGCTTGGGGAGAACTAGAATAATTCCATAAAGACATCAGGGTGTTTTCCCTCTCATAAACACATGCCCTGTTGGCCAAAAATCTGATTTTTCCATGGGACCCTCCCCCCCCTCCTATCACTCCGCACTGCCCTGTGACAGCCGTGCACATGCCCTGCACATGGATAAGGGAATGCAGTACACCGTCCAGACTACTTACTGTATAACCTTCCGTGTACGCATGTCCCACATGACTATCTGTCCATTACTGCAGCAGCTGTAAACCACCTGTAGCGCGGAACCATGCCAACAGCACACACGCACGCAAGCACGCACACACACACACATGACAACAGGATATTACTGTAAGATCAAACCACACGACTACCGCGTAGCACGTTAATTTCGGTGTGATTTCAATTTCGGTAACTTCGGTAAAGAAACCAGGCACCTAGATTTAGATAATATCTACATGGCGCTAGAGTATGCACTGTGTGTGAAGGGTAGGCTGGTCACCTAATTCTACATTGCACCTGAAACCTGGCAGGTCTCTGACACCGAATTTTCAGTACACCTAAAATTACATGTTATACA
>NC_088655.1:11597828-11655328 GCF_964019385.1 Sycon ciliatum
GATCATAAAAAAATTACACATCGTACATGGCGAGATCTGATCGCGGCAGCCAGGAAGCGCTGGTACGACTATGATATCCCTCGGAGGAAATTCGAAATGTTTGGCGGTGGCTGTGCTTGTTGTTCCGGGGCATCCTCGAGCGAGATCGGAGGCAGTAATGAGTACCAGCGCTGAAGCGCTACCGTGGTCTCCGCCGAGATGTTGGAGAAGGCATTCAAGTAACAGCGAAGACGATAAGGGGCGCGGAGAAGACATACGACATCACGCGTCGATCGACCTGCCACTTGGAACGGTTTCAGCGGTGATGAGTCGAGCGATGGCGACCCAGACTGAGACTCTTCTCCCACTAATCGATCCTGTAGACATTGTTGATATGTCGATTGAATGTGTTGAAGTGTTTCTCTTCCAAAAGAACACATTTGTTGAGCACAGCAACTCCTTGAAAACTCATGCCAAAAAGTCACGAAGTTTTTGTTTCCGCAGGAAGTAGCTCTGCACTGCGCGTATTGCATAGTCACATGCACAGCACGCTTCTGCACGCTGCTCTGATTCGAATGACACCATACACACATTTGTCAGGCATACCTAAGTATGCATATCGCCTATAGTAATATATCGCCTATAGTGATATTTTCACGAAAATCAAACACCTACGCTATAGCCGATCCATACTGTACTACCGGCGGTAAAACACGATATTTTCGGTGTAGCTTTAATTTCGGTAATTCCGGTAGTGAAACTAGCACCTGAATTAATAGCACCACCTACAAGGCACCAGAGTACACACTGCATGTGAAGGGAATGCTGCTTACCTAACTCTACATTACACCTGAAACCTCCCACTGTCCCAGGTCCCCGATACCGAAATTTCAATACACCCAAAATTACATGTTTTACGGTATATGAGAGGTACAGGACACAGTAGCTTACGTATGGTGTAGACCTGAGTCATCTGTGGACCGTTGGCGTAGACGATTTGCCCATCGGCGCTGACGACTGGCTGCGCGGGCACTGCTGCTCCACCGGCTGCTGCAGGAACCACAGTTGCTGGCGGTCGCGTGGTGGACACAAGGTGCATCGGCTGTGCTTGACCCGGGGCCGCTGCTGCTGGCGCTGGCGCGGTCGACTGCTGTACGTTGTTTTGCGAGTGTGACGGCTTCGGCGCGGACGTTACGCCGACGGACGACGAGCTGTCGTGACCCGACTGCGAGAACAGAGAGCACGAGCAAACCGAAATACAAGACAAGGTTGAGCTGTGCTGGCCGAATGCAAGACAACAACGCAATGGCTCGTTCAGAGCAGATCTGCGCAACACCATACCCTACAGTTGTGTGCAATGAAATTCGATCTCGTCAGTCAACTACCGTCTTGCACTGTGCAGCTCTAGACTTGGGACCGCTGCATTATGCTCTGCAGTTTTAGATACCGTAAAGTCTTGTATAAAAGCCGCGGCTTCTATGACGTTCTCGGTGAAAATTTGCAGGCTTCTATATGAGACAGGCTTCTATACAAGACAGGTATTTCTATGTATGTCAATACTAAAACCAGGCTTATGTGTGATTTGATGGGCCCAAAATTGCGGCTTCTATTCGAGGGCAGCTTCTATACAAGACTTTACGGTAATGACATTTTTAGATTGGATATCATTGAGAAGCAGCACTGTAATTCAATTTGTGGCAGCATTCACTTTTGCCCTTCCTTATTTTCCGATGTGTTGCTAAACAAACGTGCCTCGCGATAAAAGAGGAACTGTTTGCACGGTAACATGTGTTGTAGTACGTTTTTTTTGTGTACGTCGTGTGTACGTCATGTTGGTGTATGCGCGTGTTGCTGTGGTGTGAAAAGCAGTCTTCGTCTTGAGTTCGTCACGTCTAGTTTTGTTTCCGTAGTCGTCTTGCAATAAACAGTCTTCTAAATGTAGTTATCGTCGTCCCTTTGTATAAGTGTGGAGATGGCACGGGACTGGGAGCACTGAGGTGGAGAAAAGGCAGTTACATTACAATGTCATGCTATCTTGAACGTATGATGAATCTTTGCATTGAACAAGGACAAATAGCAGTTGGATCTATTTTTTAAGGCTTGGACTTACTGAATCACACTTTTAGACAGGGCACTGAACATACCCGATAGGGCCAAACACGCCAACTAAGTATACAACCGTGACACGGAGTATAGTTGAATGGAAGATGGGTTGCCTTGACAAACATGGCGGAAAGGTCAGAGTGAGGACACGCTTTGCACAAGCGAACGGGTCTCTCGGCTTACCTTGCGTTTGCCATCTCGCTGATCGCGTTCCGACGCCGGCCTGGAGTCCCGACCACTGCCATGAGGACTAGCTGATGTGTTGGTGCGCACGCCATTCGCATGATGGCCAGACTCACTGCTCTTTGCTCCCTCCTAGCAACAGGAGCACAAAAAAGAAGAGGGAGTCATTCCTTTTCACTGGAGTTATCGAGTAACAGTTGTGCTGAAGCTATAGCCCCGTCATACGCCTGAGAGATCCCTGACTCAATTGTGACAATTGTGTGTATTTACGAGTGGGTCTTGGAGAAGCTGCTCCATCCTTCGAGATATGTAAAGTCCACTCCGATTAAGTCAAAAGCTAACCGATAAGCTAACTACTTATCTGCATACTCTGACCTCCAACTAGCAGGACAATTGGCCATTATGAAGAAATTTAGTACAAAAATATGTAAAAGGTCCAGCCTCATCGTTTTCATAGCTTTTCAAGAAAAACAATGGTTCACGTGAGTGATTGCGCGTGTGCGTGCACGCGTGTGATGTGGTGTGTGCGTTCTTGCGAGTGTGCGTGCATGTACGTGTGTGCATGCGTGTGTAACGTTGAAAACGGGCCGGAATTAATCTGAACGACTATTTCCAAGCACCAAACTCACATCCATATCCTCCTCAGCCTCATTGCGATCACTATGCTGTAGTCATGAACATCACAATGACGGAAGAAGCAGAAGGCAAAGAGGGAAAATACATGATAATGAACCGTACACATACATACAAGATGGGGAAATCGTAATGCAGCTTCTAACGCTAGGGTGTGTGAGATTATCACACGCTCCACAAGGAGATCAAACAACCGGCTGGTTCAATAGAGCAGTGTTCGTAGGGCATTGAAATAAGAGTTTCCTGCCCTAGAATGACCAGAGGTATCCTATGACTCCACCAAACTTTGACAATTTGAAGACTCTTCATGGCAATGTGCATGGAAACTGGAACCCTTGGCATACAATGACTCAGTTGGATATTCGCAGAGAAATTCTAAACGCACACCCTAGTATGTTATCTTGCAGTCAGTGCACAATCTTCACTCACATCGTTATGTTTGCGCTTTCTGTCACGTTTCGAACGACTGGAGATCTCGCGGCTATCATTAACGTACTCCTGCAAGGATTACAGCAGTACAGAACACATCTATCAGACACGAACTAGTAGTTACAGCTGGAAAGTTGTTTTTGGCAACGGGTATTCGATGTCCAGTGCTGTACCCGCAAAATAAATCCAGAAAAAAACATTCGGGGCTGGCTGCCTAGGGTGGGTCATGTGGGCCAGCATACACGATCGGATCCCCTATTCCCATGATCATGATGAAAACAATACACACGGGATCCACATGACTGGCAGTACATGCATTACACATGGAACATACCTCTCGACCGCCATGGCCTGGTGCTACTTGCTCTCCTGATAAAAAGAGCATGAAGAAAAAGAGAGAAATCATTTCTTAGTGACATTACCATTGTGTATTCCTGCACCACATACATCGGGTGTACTCAGCCATTTAGAGTGGTGCACATGCGCGACTCTAGCCAGCCCTGGCATCCAATCAGCATCCCTTACCATGATCACCAGTGCAGGTTAGTCAGACGCTATCCCTGATGTGATCGGCATACATATCCCAAGTCGGTTCAAGGATTGGGTGTTGCATGAGCACCTGAAACCACCGTCCAAGCCGGGTTATCAACCAGCGTTTTCATTTGTTTAGGTGAATAGATACTCATGCACATGACCAAAGAAACACAACCCAAACCGGATTAGCGTGTACCCGACTGATTTCTTTCAATCCGGTCCAGACACCCTCTCATCTAAGCTACTGCTTCGGGTACCCGACAGGAGAGGAACATCAGTACTGAGATTGTGCAGTATGTCAGCACAACACACAATGCCTTTCATCATAGAGGATGGTGGTGGTGGTGGTGGCGTTCCTACGGATGCACAAAGCTCAGTCTAACTGGGTATAGCGCGAACCGTGACATTGGTTCGGCACAACCCTGACAGAGGTAGTATGGTGCGCAAGCCCACGATAACGCCGAGACCATAAGTCGGTGTTGTGGGCTTGCCTCACCAGCACAGCCTTTGCGTTGCAGCCCCTACTCTCCCTGCTGTTTTGTTATTGTATACTCTGTTGTCTTCTCCCCTTCTGACGAGTAGGTTGTGTACTTAATAGTAAGAAAAAGTTAGAAAATAGGAGTGTCCACCCAGAATGCTCATGAGATGGCCTGTGAGCAGCCCGTCAAAAGCAACCTACCTGCATAGCGCGGTGCCTGCGTAACCATGGCGCCATGTGGAGGCATGGCATGAGCACCAGGCGGTACGTACATGACACCATTGCCGGGCACCGGTACTGCGTACGGCTGCTGCTGCTGGCCTAGCGCTGCCGACGGTACGGCTTGAGACTGTGTACGTACACCACACACACACAATACACACACACACACGCACACACGCACGCACGCACACACACATACACACACACAGCACAAAGGGAAAACACTAGAGTTAGTGTTTGGCACGAGTACGATATTATTGTAGCAAGCACCAGTCCCGTACCGTATTTCCCGGTGGACTCATTGCGCAATGGCGTAATTTGTACCGCGAACACCCCACACAGCCACCTGGGCATGGTTGTCTGCGGTGTTGAACAGTGCATTGCTGATCCCAGCGTACTCACATGTATTACTCATCTAATCCATACTTGGGTCTATCGTAAGTCACACTCGATTATACGTTGCACTCCCACTTTCAGTTGTAAGTCGAATCCCCTTCTTTGCCTGAGAGGCTAAGTGTAAAAAAAGTGTGACTTATATTCGGGGAAACATGGTATGTACGAAGCTCTGCCTTTCCTCGAATATCGTCACCCTATTACTACTAATTATCTATGAAAAGGACATATGGAAACGAGTTAAGAGTAACTCTCCACCACCGCAACTAGATACTATATACAGTCAGAAAGCTTAACTTAACTCGTTTCCATATGTCCTTTTCCTTTCTACTTTTATTATTGGCTCAATACCCGAGTTTCAAATTATCTACGAGGAGACAATAATTTAAATGTTCAGACACGCAATGCACGTTCCTGGACAAGTGACACGTGTGTGTCTGTGATTACCTGCATGTGTATGTAGAGCTCTCTGGAGTCGACCTGCTTGGCGCGCGACACCGTCTCCATTAGTCCTTGCTGGTGCTGCAGCACAAATAACCGACAGAAGAGAGAAAAAAACGGTAACAGAATCGTTATAAGTCAATTTTCACGGCCACAGATGATGCGCATGAGCATTGACAGTATTCACGATAATGCATATACATTCATTGGTATTTTTAGTCATCCGCAGACAAAACAGTCCAACAAGTAACGAAACGTAACTCTCAAGGGATAGATAATTTGCTCGACTTTGAGAGAAAGTGATTGAGAGAAAGAGTGAACGAGTGACTGTGAGAGAGAGTGAGTGAGAACTTGTGTGTGTGTGTGTGTGTGTGTGTGTGTGTGTGTGTGTGTGTGTGTGTGTGTGTGTGTGTGTGTGTGTGTGTGTGTGTGTGTGTGTGTGTGTGTGTGTGTGAGAGAGAGAGAGAGAGAGAGAGAGAGAGAGAGAGAGAGAGAGAGAGAGAGAGAGAGAGAGAGAGAGAGAGAGAGAGAGAGGGGGAGAGAGGGAGAGAGAGAGAGATTGTGAGAGAGAAAGAGGGTGTGTGTGGGGGGGGGGGGGGGGATGTACAGGGAGGGAGCACAGATGGATTGAGAAGTTGAACAAGATCACAGCCATGACAAGGAGAAGAGGGAGAGGGGTTTTGGCCTGTAAAACTCGTCTGTACACTCGTGTCTCTGGAAATACAGTAATTCCTGGCATGCGCAGAAAGAGACAGTCAAACTCACTTCTTGTGGAAATGCCGAAATATTAGCTTGAATAATGCCCTCTAGACGCTTGCTGATTTCCATCTGTGCCAAAAGTGGGGATCACATTCAGAAACAAAGAAGATCCTTCAAGGTTAGATTCTTCACAACCCAATATTAGCCCACAGACTCCCCAGCGGCAGGACTGAGGTGTTTCAGATATGCATGACGAGGTAAGAGTTGTCCAGACATCTCTTCACACTCTACGCATACGCAAAATGACCAAGGGGAGTTAAGGGCTGGTGATAGAGGGGCAGGGGGCTTGGACTACATAGTAAGCCCCCCCCCCCTCCTCTTTGCTTCTCCTACCTAGTACCCCCCCCCCTCCCCCTCCTCCCCACCTCAATACGATACCAGGACTAGCCAGTGCAGGCTGTCGTAATAAAACGACTCATCCGTGTTCCATTCCCGTGCATGGTACATGCATGGTGCGACGGCACAATGACAGCTGTCGCAAATCACACTGAGTATTACACGTGTTTTTTGGTGATTCCTGGTTAGCTGCTTGCTTTTCCCTACTCGAAGATGTTGCCGCCGCGAAATCTGGGGGTTTGTGTTCGTCCTGGCGAAAACCGTGTTTTGATCCGTTGAGGGAGACGAGAGATACAGTGCGAAGACGTACGATCTGTCCGAGAATCGGCGAAGAAGAAAGCTTCGCAGACGACCCGTAGTGGTTGGGAACAGAATGGAACATATACCAGTCGATGCCTGTCATGGTAGGGATGACTGCTACGAAGTTTTAGCCCCATGCTCCCCAGCGCTTTTTAGCGCCCAACGATAATTACCAAATTTCATCGATTTTCCATGTGGATCACTGCATAGTCTCCTCAATCTTGTCCAGTCGAGCTGAGTCTGGACGCTACAATGTCGAGACGCGAAAAGAGAACATGCATGAACACACAGGAGCATCACATGCAGCTGCATTCTGCCTTGACGAAGCTGAGAACAACACCAGCACCACGCATTTGGAAGACATTTCGAAGAAGACGAAGAACTACATATCTGCGTTCAAAAAAGCCTCTGTACTGTGCAGTATGCATGCGTGCATGCGCGAAACACGGGGTCCGCGGATCAACTTCGTTCAAAAATCATTGTGCCACACGGGTTGTATGATTTGTGTGCGATCATGGTCTTTCTTCTTGACAAACAAAAGTGAAGTTTTTCGATCTTCAAATCGCCATAGCGTCCTTGTCATGACTCCAAATCAGCTGAAACTTTGCAGGAGGAATGAAAATGCCATGCTGAATCGATTGGTACCATTTTCGAAGGGTTTCCTTGAAAAATAAAAAATTAGCCTGCACTGGCTACCAGGACAGCATGGTCAGCAACCCCCTCTCCCTTTTCCTACCCATCCTGCCCCCCCCCCCTCCCCCCATGCCCGAGCACGAATTTACACACTTCAAGGGACATGACTCATACCTGCTCCATGGGATGCAAGTACGAGCACGAATTTACACACTTCAAGGGACATGACTCATACCTGCTCCATGGGATGCAAGTATGAAGTTCAATTGCTCCAGGAAGTTCTCAAGTGTATCTCCACAGGATCATGGTAGGGGTGATCAACAATCACTCATCAATCTTGCCACATTGACACAGAGGCTGATAATGGTCAAGGCGATGCCCCCCCCCAGCCAGCCGTATGCTCACAAAAGAAAAGGCTTTCCTAATTGACTCTCTCTCTCTAACATCACTGTGGATCCCCAGGAGTGCACAGCTGTGATCCAGGTTCGTATAGGGCACAGTGACAAGTGGCACATGCAAGTACGTTGTAAGTCGCTGATAGGCTGGTCCTCAACTCAGTCAAGTGAACGCCACGCGCTGGGTGAAGTGATGGCACTTGCGGAATGTACCAGCCCTTTGGCCGGGCAAAGCAATTACCTTGACAGCCCCACCAAGAGCACTATGTTATGTAACAGAATACTCTAAATGACTCAAGTAGCATAGCCGGCGAGTGCCACCCTGGACACTTTAGGTCTGCAGTCTCTCGCCAATCTGGACACTTAATACTGCACCAGTATTCCGTAGCTCTGCTAATGACCTTGACTACTTGAAACAGCGCACTTTACAAAGATGATGCTCTCCAGTCTGCATTCCCCTCCCCTCTACACACATACATACACATACATTATGATATGCACAAATGCTGAGTCAAGTAAGGTGCATTCAAGGAGGTGGTGGTGCCCACCAATGATGCCCGGTCTGATGAAATGGGGTATCACATCGTAGCAATACACACAAACACTTGTCTGACATCTCAGACACTGCACTCTCCTCTGTAAGTGGAGTGTCACACTGGACAATGGTGAGAACACTTCAGAAATCCTCTCGCACCTAAATGAGCACTTGGGCTGCGGAATGTAAGCTGCAGCCCAGTGACCATTACACTCATCTTACACAAAAACTCAATCCAAATCCCCCCCCCCCCCCCAATATACACTACCAGAATGTCTTAGCCCAGACTGGCTCTACGGTGCCCTATCACCTCCCCCTCCCCCCCCCCCCCCCCCCTGCCCCCCAATATACACCACCAGAAAGTCTTAGCCCGAACTGACTGTATGGTGCCCTACCACCTCCCCCCCCCCCCCCCCCCCACTCCCACTCCTCCCCCACTACCACTACCAGGCCGGGTGGGGGGGGGGGGGGGCCCTACCAACCCCCCCCCCTCTCCCACTACCAGGCCGGGGGGGGGGGGGGGCTACCCAGACCAACTCTGTGGCTGCCAACACATTTTTACTGCTGAGGAGGGCAGATGTCCCTGTCATAGCACACAAAGCATGAAAGACTATGGTACGACTGGACCAATTGGAAATGGCTTCCAGCGGTCCCCATTACAATCTCACAGTCTGAAAGAGGAAACATTCCCTGGCCGTAAGCACTCTTCTCTCTCTCTCCACGTTGCAACGCTGTTCACTGTCATGGGGGTAATACACGTCCCATACACACAGCAGTGGACCCACGACTGGTATCTCCCGGTCTATCACATCAATGCACTTGTATCAGATACCGAGTTTGAGAAGGAAGTGGATCTTTTCCACTCTAAATCGACGGCCCATGACTACAGGCGTGTACCTTGGAGAATACTTCAAAGTACACATATCCAGGTATATCCTCTATTACGACCAGGGTATCATAGACAACAGGGTTTGATCACGACCGTTTACTATTGTGCAGGGTTAAACCACTTGGCTGATAAAGCAACAGATCACAGCATGCTGTGCCATGCAGCAACACACACGACTTCACAGCAATCAGGAAGACACACTCCACGCAAAGAGGATGGAAGCAACTGCAAGGGCTCTGGGTTGCAAGTGACGACACGTTGAGGACGTGGATGAATCGTAACTTGTTTTACTCATACACACCTGGTAACACAAACTCTCTAACACTCAGACAGGTATAAGAGCTCTTCAACGAGGACAATATTAGGTTTTCCTGGATTCCCAAAACTGCGTGTTGCAACAAGCTTTACAGAAGTTTCCAGTGTCACTTGAGTTAAGTTCACTATTCGTTAGTGTTAGGATTGTGGTAGCCAGTACCAATTTTGGTCAACGTGTACACTGCGTGATATCTCCAGGGAACTCTAAGGTTTGCTCTGACGTAAGTAGAGTACAGATGATCCCAGCATGGGAGAATTACTAGAGCAACATGAGCTGCACGCACATGTAGGGACAAGATACGTTCCAAGCAGCGTCTGCGTCAAAGCACAGTCTGGACGCACAATCGTTTGCCAAAGGGCACGTATCCAATGCCCTGTACATCCACATCATGTGATGCACATGCTGTACCTACATGAGTCATATCGTCAAAGAAGTGTCCTTGGTATCCTATTGCACCGCCCGGCACTTGAAAGTTCAGACATAGCATGTATACCCAATTGCACCATGTACAATTCCCTGGAATGAATGTTATGATTGCTACGTGACATTTTTAAAGCAAGCATTAGTGACCAAACTCAGCTGGGTATTCATGAATATCTTGCTATTACAAACTCCCGTCCAGGGTAAGTAATGATTCCAGTTGCTCTGGCTTACTCCATAACTGATAATTATTGCATTCCACACATACTCTGCAGTACAAATAAGGTGGAACAAAGTCTTAGGGCTGCAACTCCGAGATTCACGCTTGTTCAACATCATGTTAAATTGTTAATTCATAACATATTCAAAATTGCAAAAAAAATCTAATCCTGTTTGCTCTAAAGCGGTGCATAATTATGCCCTCTTCCTAGACCCATGGAAATAGAACACACTAGAACCACTACCCTGACCTCTGTGAACAACAGAAACCCAGGAGATAATGGCTCAACCATTCCAGTACATACTGTTAACCGCCCTGAAAATTCGCGTCACTAATTTTTCGCGATTTCTCATAACCAGCGAGTTTGCGATGGCAAACGTTCGCAAAGCACTGGGGAAAAGAAAATAAATCGAACATTAATCCGTGGCGAACATTAGGCAGTTCCCAGTACCCAGAGTCAAAGCTACATGTAAGTTTATTGTCTGCCCATACCACACAGGGCTAGAACAGCAATTCTCTGGGCTATGGTAAGTCCCAGCATCTTTTCAGACAATCTCAAGGGTACTAAGGATCTCAAAGTGCCATGTAACAGTCTGCGTGCATGGCCTACTCAGCAACACCCCTCAAGAGAGTTGGCCAACATCCAGCAAGCAAACATCAAGAGCTGGCCAAGAGCAATACTGTTATTCAGTATGTCCATACACTACAGAGTGCCTGGATTCCAAAGGGGGTCATCTTCTAATCTTCTGTCTGGGTAACTACTATCAACGTGAAGTTAATGATGACTCTCAATCTCACAAGCAGGTAATACTTGAGCTAAGAAGCCTAATTTCTGGCAATGCCAGAAGAAAATTCTTTGTCAGCGTCAGGTGGCCGGGTCCTGAGGACACAAGCCAATATTGCCTGTCGAGAAAATTAAGCAGCTGAGCCCATGCCGCCACCTTCTAGCATGACATGCTTTGCATATTTCTAGCCTATTGGCACTGGCATTGTTCCTGGCATTCCCCCTTAAGCCAAGCAGGTCACAGAGCACCTCTGAACTTAATCAACTGACACAGCTATCAGTCTCCATTTCAAGCCAAGCACAACACGGTATGGTTAAGTGGAAGCTAACATTGATCAAGTAGTTAGCGGGGACTCAAACTCCTTGATGGCCATCATGGCCAATACTAATAATTGTAGAGAGGAGAAGGAGACAAGCCCAAACACCACTAACCACTGCCAAGAGGCTCTACATGACAAGGAACAGCAGCGTGCGCCAACTCTGACCCACTCTCCATGGCCCCTCTGACCCGTGACCTGGATTCCAATGGTCAAGTCCATGCTAAATGCCCACTTGGCGCTCACTCCATGCACTCACATCCTTCAGGGGAAAATCTGGATTTTCAAATCTATAAAGAAGCCCGCCATGCTGTCCAATGACCAAATATGGCCACATATTCCACCTCTTCCCGGAATGCTGATTTCCATCATACTATGTAACAGCAAGTAGTGTATGAGGTCATGAGCTTTGCTGCTTTTCATGCTCAAACACTTCTCTTTCCACTTTATGCTCTTATTGATTTCTGCCTCCTTTTCATTACCATGGTTTCGCATGTATATGTAGATGCTATCTGGTAATAGCAGCACAGACCATACCCCATGGAATGCGCATGGGACATAGTGACTTGTCCTCTGCTTTGGCTATGCTCTTCGCACAACCCCCACACTGGACCATACCACCGTCCATTTCCATCCTCTCCACAGCAACATTCCTGCCCCTTGCCCGCCTCCCAACACAGCCTACATACTGCTCATTATCATCTTATGATATGTTCAGCACATGTCTGGTACTCCGTGTGGATACGACACTACTTCGTCCCTGCTCGCACACCAAGAGATAGTGCGTGCATCTGCCAAGAACACCTGCATCTTAGATCAAATTGCTAGTCGTTAACCCAGTACTTCAAAAAGAAGTACAAGAAACATACATGAACTATAATACACCCTACAGCACACATCGGTTACAGTACGGAGGAATAGACCAACAGAGCATTATGAGCTATGGGTCCTGGCCTGTACGAAGGATGGAAATCGCCGCCAGGCAGTACCTCAAACAACAGCGTCTTAACTCTCCTGACTGGTGACATTTTTCCGTCCCCAGACTAAAGAGTAGCGCCGATATAACGGTACTGTGCCCACAGAGAGTCATTGCTAGAATAGCGCAACACACCCACTGCATATCGATAACGTCTCTCAACACAGACCACATAGCAAGATCGATGGCACAAACTAAAGTTTAACAAAAGAGTACATTATCGCATCCGTTCCCGAAGGGAACTCACGACGGCCGCTAACACCCGGTAAACCCGAACTGAAGACATCATGAAAGATCTTGTGTTTTCAGTCACAGTTTGTCGCTACAGCCAGACCTAAGAAGCCCGCCAAAACTTAATGACCTCGCTGCTAAAGCCAATGAGGAAATTGCGTCATGACCGTTTTCAAAAATTCAAATCCATTATCCCTTCCCAAGATGCCAGGAGCCAGCTGGGGGCTTTCAGAAGCCAGGAGCCGCCAAGAGGTAAATTCTTTCAGGCAAGCATGGAATGCGGATGGACTGGGGGGAAACTGGGAAGAACTCTAGTGATACGTCAGCATCTCGCCTGCGTAATGTATGTCTACTTGTGATGCACTGGGTGGAAAGTATCCACCATGCCCACAACTCCTTTGCATCACAAAGTGAACAAGAGAATTCCATTAGATGGGTGGCAAATACATGCCATGGTTAGCTCAGGAATGTCGGGAAACCAAGAAGGAAACTGCTGGTATGTCACTTCTGAATGGCCTATTGGCAGCTGAATTCATGCCTAGTTGCCGGGCAACAAGCCCCATGGAAACTACTTTGCACACGTCACATGCCCCCCACCCCCTTTCCTCCCCTGGGGGGGGGGGGGGGGGGGGGGGGGACCAGAGCAATGGCCACACAAACACAGTGCACAGAAACAGCTACCATGAGCACTAATCACACCCCTAAACCATGGCTGACAAACATGTAGTTTAGATAACTTGAATGATTCATGGGACAGGCTTTGTACTACTTTGTATTGAGTGCGACATAACCACTCCTTTGCCACTCCATACTTCAAGTACAAACCATCTCAAGATGATTATGCAATCGCATAACCTCCACAGGCCAAGGCCATTCTTGTCCATGGCAAATACGTAGGAAGAAGCCCATTGCACAATGGCTTCACATCCTCCTGGTTTGTCAAGCCTCACAGAAACCCTCTGGCACGGCTGTGTGGCGTGTTGAACACTACATTCCCAATCCAAGTGATCCAAGAGTACTCACATGCGATACTGATACGTTCCTTATTGGGCAATGCACAACGGGCTTATTGCTTTTTGGTCTAGCTGAGTTCAAGACACCCCCCCCCCCCCCCGGAAGCCTGCATTCTTTTTTACTCTCTTTATCACTCCTGTGTGCAGCCACACCATACGTGCACCCACCCCTAGCACACCTCACTCACATGCACACCCACATACACACGCACACAGCAACAACAAACAGCCTCTGCGGGGACAGCAGCAACAGCAAGAAGGAGAAGAATTATTGCTTTTTGGTCTACAAGTAGCTGAGTTCAAGACATCCGCGGAAGCCTGCAATACTATAGGAGCTTTGCAGCTTGACATCACTACCACAACATTGAAGGCATAACGTACACAGTAGCCGCAGCTGCAATGTACCTGTGACCAGCAAGTGGTAATTGAACCATAGGACATGCTGCTATGATACACACTATTGTTACACACCGTGTATTCAGTGTATTGAGTGTAGTCGGGGTCCAGCACATGTACTGTGTTTTTCCGGGGTTAAAACCATATGGATACACACCTGTCCTATATCTTCGAGGCACAATGCCACGTCCAAATTGAACGTTCGGCACAGCGCCACAGTCCAAATTGAATGTTCGGTTGCCGCAGGGCAGATGTTATGCCTATCTGAAGCAGATTGATGCACAGCCTTGAGCTGCAGGAAATCAAGACTTGCGCCTGTGCCCAGTTATATACTGTACAGTTCATTATGCCATTGACTGCGGCCACTCGCAAGTCGGAACAAATTAAACGGCAGCCCACATTTGGGGAAGTGAAATGATGTTCCTCAAAGGTGGGGGCCCGTTGAATACCACCATACAACATAGCCATCAGCAGGGTCTTACAACACGTAATATACCAATGTGCAGTTACACATCCTAATTGCCTACTCAGCAATTTTACACGGAGAGCAATCAAGATTGATTGGCTTTGGTCACTGTGTAGAAATTCCACAGATGAACAGCCTTCTACGCCTAGCACCCATGGTTCAGGAATACTGCTGCAGGGTTGATCCTGGATACTGCCAATATGAGGATCCTCCGCATCTAGAACGGAAAATAGTAATTTCTTGTGTTTGACCCCCCCCCCCCCCCCCCTCCGGGTTCCTTTAATGAACCACAATCAAGATACGATTTACCCCAGAGAGTTGTCTGTGTCCAGGACAACAGAGCCAAGCAATACACTCCAAGGACCAAGGACCCCAAGGCCAGCCCACTAACTTCACATCTGAGCTCATCAAGCTACATGTATGTCACATACAATGTATCAGCTAAAAACACCCTCATCAGCATCACCCAGCCAGTGCGACAAGACTGGAAATAGTGCCATCCATCAATACCCATTATCGCAGCCGTGTAATTGTTCAACGCCCTGATGAACTATTCCTTTCATTCGAAGTGTCACCAGTCATTTCAAGTACTAGTATTCCATTCAAATAAACGAGGTGTCACCAGGCAACCTGCTAAGCAACCAGCACCTGTTTTAGCACTACAACAACACCACCATCACCAGTACATGCAGTCATTCATGCACAGGTCACAGTACGCAGTACGCAGTACACACTCATTCATACCCCCACTACATACACCATCAATGATCAAAGGAAGGTGCGACCATGACCAGCGTCCATTTTCTATTTCCAGTCCCGCTGCACTTGGCTGCACTTGGCGCCCTAATCGGCCACTTCCTCAGGATCGCATCAGGAGACCAGCCTCCTGTGTCCTTTACTGAAGAATCTCAAATCATTCAAGCTGTTACCCTGTATCATTAGCCAGAGCAGCACCATCAACATCAATAGCTTAATACACATGTTGCAGGTATGTGATCCGGCTAATGCAATCCACCCCCCAGATGAAATCACCTGTGGTTGCTCAAGTGACACAGCCAGGCCGTCAAGTGGGTGCTTGAGTTTGGGAAGGGGCAGCACTTGAGCAGGCACCATTCACCTCACTTCTAACCTATGAATGCCAAGAATGCATGCTGGCCAAGCTAGGGGCGGCCAAGCAAAGGCACCAAGCAAAGGCACAATACAGGCAAGTCATTGAGCAAGCATCTTGATGAAGATGTACTCAATCTTCTAATTAGCCGTGTCATCCAGGTTGGGAGAACATCTCTAGCATGCCAGTGCTCACTGCCAGCAGGAATGTAAACACGCACTTAGCCAGCACCGGCCCACCAGTGCTGTGCCACTGCAACACTTCAAATATTCAACAGCTGGCATGGCAACCCCACTACATTAGGACTTAGGCTCAGAAAAGTGCCCCCCCCCCCCCCCCCCCCCCCCCCGCGGCCTTCCTTTCAGAATGCTCAAATGATAAAAAATTTACATATGCTACCCCCCCCCCCCCCCAAACAAAGCACACACATGCACACATGCAGGTATACGTTTGCTGGGCATGGCTACACACTGACTGTCCCCAGTCAAGTAGAAAGTCGCTCAGTACGTGCTAGCCTACAACCTAGCACAAATAGACACTGGACATCCTGTAGTCAGGTCAACAGCCTGGATATCATACACAGCATTGCTCACCCCTGGCCAGCTTACATAGAATAAATTCGGCTCATTAATTCACACCTACTATTACTATAGAACCACATAGTTATTTGAAAAATCGACCGCAGCAAGGCTTGCGGACAGACTTTGTCCTCACCGCAACTGGCACTTGTGTGTGAGCAGCCGTGACAGACACTCATAAACGGTGCTTTGCCTAATCCTACCACCATGACAATGCGCTATGCAGAGCCGCACACGCTGAAGTAAGACGGTTTGTAGTTCTCCGGGTCTAGAATAATTCCTCACGTTTCTTTTCCAGAGCGTTTGGAGTGTTGCGAAGATGTATGGACTTTTCGAGCAGAAAATTAGCATTATCCGCTCGCTACATTGCCACCTGCTGTCATAAAACGTGTTGATGGCATGCGCCTGGGGTAGGGATGAAACCCAACTCTGACAGAGAGCCATCACCTGTTAACATATTTGCCCGGACGGCTTGCAGGTGGGCACTTCTCCGTCACACACCTGGTCGAGGGCAGCATTGCGTACACTTTGCGATAAGAGAAAGAAGAAGAAAAACATGATAGTACTCCCACTGTACTTCAGATATAATACCGCTAGGAGTAGTTAGTATTGACGATAAGATGAATCTAGTGTTCCGCCACTCGGAACGAACACAAGGAAACTTGCTTATCTTCAACCACACCACAAGAAGTGTACTCAATCCGAGGAAAGTACAGTTTTCTGTCCTCGTGGACTCGCATAACACAACAGCACAGGTTGTGCTTCACGAAATCGAGCGCCCATATTATGATAACGTATGGGATATCATGGCAAGGGGCTTCCTTCTCATCCTACACCACAGCCTACTACTGGAAGACCAGTAGTGTTAACGAACATTTAATTCTAACGAGTTAACGAATTTGAAAGAATCGTTAACATTTGAAGTCGTTATGTGCAAAACGATATGTACATGTTCCGATTTTGAGACAGAATTCGTTAGAATTTCACCTCGCTAACCCACGAAAATCCGGAGATGGTTAACTTTAATTGGTCTTACAGTACTTATGCTATCTAAGCCAGCACAGCCATTCACAACTGTTCTCCGTTTAGCTATTCTCTTGTACTGTCTTGCCATTATTCACTGATGTCATGGGGCTTTGAATAAATCATGGAGTACACAATTTACCAGTACAGATTTTGTCAGCAAAGGAGGGATGTCCCACAGCACACCAGTGAAGTCAACACAGACTACCATGGCATGGGGTAGCCACCGCCCTGAAAGTCTCACCAGGGTTGAGCACCAACAACCATCCTGATGTTCAGGGCACGCACTCCACTGTCAGCACAATGAACTGTTGCATGCCCTACAGCTGCTTCGACAACCATACTGTGCAATGCCAACAGTCCAAAGTCCTAAAGTTAGTTGTGAGGTGCACAGAGCCTCAAGCTCCAAGTCCGGCCCTTGCACCCATCCACAACAACACTCTGGCCACTACTAACATCAATACTAACATATAACACCAGTGCACTGGAGAACCAGACTGGAATCTCTGTGCCAAACACTGCATCCGTTGCAAGTGACTAAAGTGGCATAATGGAGTGTGGCTCTTGGGAGGGCGCTCCAGCACATCTCCACACACCTACATGCCTACTTGAGCCGAGGTCACATAAACACACATACACACAGGCTAGTCTCTAGTCTCTAGACTAAAAAAAATTAGTAGTGCTGTCAGAAAGCCTGACCACCCTGCCAAGTGCGATAAGTAGACACACTTCACAAGAAACTCATCCAACACCTCCTGAAACACTCCAAGCCAAGCTTAAGCCCTCTTCTACAAATAACTCCCAGGAGTAGTGCCCTTAAGCAGCGCCACTAGAACGTCAAGTGCACGCAATCAAGAACAATACAAGGAGAGGCTCACAGGCAGAAGAGGGCACTAGCATTCCCACTGCACAGGGCGTTCAGCCCTGAAAGCCAGGTGAGTGAGCTGATCACGCATTTTCAAGGACCCGGCAATCCCTCAGCAATGCCACAGCCCCCAAGTGGCACTTTGTAAAACTATTCAACCAGCACAGGACCTGCAGCACAGCAGTGTTACTAACCAAGGAGGCCGTGTGCTGGGCTATACATGTACCTGTTAGACCCAGGGTCACATGACCTACATATACATCCCACACACACACATGCACATACACTGTGGAAGTGTTGTTCTCACTAGTCACTGTCAGCTGACACATGAGGCAGACAAAGGCAGTATGATTTCTTCTATGGTTGCTGACACAGGTACACAATTTGACATACAATTGACCATGCACTGTAAGACCTCAAGCCCATCAAACTATTGACAGTAGTATCCAGCCAGTAGTACAGCCTCAGGCAGAAGATCTAGGTCCTGGTTTTACAATGCACTTTGCAACTCCAAGCATTCAACATTTTACAGCTCTTCAATTATTATTACGAGACAATAGTGAACTATACATCTTCCATGGCCTCCTGAGCAAGTTCAAGACCTGGACCATACTCTGCTCTGAGAACTCATTCACAAGTACAGGACACCTGGTAATTGCTCTTCTTTTCGAACCACAGGGAGATCAAACCATAGGCCAGGCAACACTGTGTTTCTCACACTCTAACTCTGACCCCTTGAGCTGATGGGAATAGTCTAATTTCAGAAATTGTAGGTGCCCAATATTTTCGGTATGAGGGCAAAAGGCCAGGTTAGGCAAACAGACATTTTAGGTACGGAGAAGCAGTCCCCTATTGGATTAGGTGCGTTAGTGTTTGTTCGGTGTATTGAAATTTTAGGTATGAAACAGACGCACCGAAAGTACCGAAATAAAGGTACACCGAAAATTTGTGCAAAGTTGAACTCGGATGGTGAGCCAATATAGTTATGATGAAGACAGGAAAAGGACAAAATGTTACGAGTTATGACAAACTGTTACGTTGGTGGACAGTTTGTCATAACTCGTACAAGTAACATTTTGTCCTTTTCCTTTCTTCATCATAAATCGAAATCAAATCAAATTTTCCGGCGTGTGGCTCCAACCTGAGCTGATGAGAACTAACCCCAATTTGAACAGAAAGCTGACCAGAGATCAAGCTTACAACAGCTCAAGACAACCTGGTGACCCATGACATATGAGGCCATTTATGAGAGCAGTTTCACTGGGGAGCTAACATCAGTCAAGAAACTCACTTTTCACCCGCAGTGCATTCGGTAAACTTACATGTGTGGCCTTCTCCAGGTTCAGTGCATTGAGCATTTCCGCATACTGTACACACAGATACAGCAAGACACGCAGCCAGAAGCAGTGCATATGCATGTACAAACACACATGGACACACACACACGCACGCACGCACGAACGTACGTACACACAAACACACACATGCAAATAAGTTTAAATGAGCTTGAATGGCATGTACATGTTCACAAGTTGAGGGAGTGGAGCTTGGATGAATGTGTTTTTTTTCTTTCAAATCTCGAACCCAGTCCACCACTCACTACTCGTTCTACACACAAACATTGCCCGGAACGATTATGCCACGATCAGAAAGTTTAGATCAGCTCCAGGACCGGAGGACTAAAACGCAGGGGGGGGGGGGGGGGGGGTTTGAAGGGTACCCAGTAGATTCAGGTGCACGTGCCTAACTCCAAGGTCGGGATTAGAGAGATTAATTGGAGTGTACTGTAAAACGTGGTTTAAGCGACCACCCCACGGAGCAAGCAAAAGCGGTCGTTAAAGCCAGGTGGTCTTTCGAACCAGGTCCCACAGTCTCAGTGTAAAACTGTCCCGTGCATGGAATATGGCTGTTATTAAGAGCAGGTGGTCGCTATAACCAGAGGTTGCTTACACCAGGCTTTATTGCACTGTGAAACACTCCTACTTAGACCATTGCTACCTCTCACATGTACATATTCCCTTTACGGGGTGACTGAAAACTCAAGGAGAACCATTGATGGAAGGGATTTAAAAGTGCTTTTATTGTGGGCGAGAGACACTGTTTCAAGTGGCGAAACTCTCCCAACAAAGATTTCAGACAAAACAGACACTAATGAGTTGAGGGCTAAGTAGCCCATGGGCAACATTCTAACACAAGAGAGCAAGCCCATGCGTGAACCCATCAGGCCGGGAGTTTGTGTAGAAGAAGAAGAAGAAATGGATATACCCCATCACATAGGCATTGATGACTAAAGAGCAGCACAGCTGGAATGCATGCTGGGTGTTAGTCAGAGTACCCAGGGTATAGTACTGTACAGCACAAAGGGTTTTTTACCACTACACCTAACACACTACATTTCCACACTAAGTAGAAAGCTAAAAAAAGAGTAAATCATCATGTCCGTTCCCGAAGAGAACTCACGAAGGCCACTAATACACCCGCTAACGGCATGATGAAAGATCTTGCATTTCAGTCACAGTTTGTCGCAGCAGCCAGACCTAAGAAGCCCACCGAAACCCAGTGACCTCCTCGCTAAAGCAAATGAGGAAACTGAGTCATCACGATTTTCGAACACGCACGCACATCATGGCTAGTCAATGCGCACAACAATGCGTCTGAATGATGTCACGCAAGCACAAGAGCAGGAAACTGCTTTGTCTGCAGGACTATATGCCTGCACAATATAATCCTTGCCCACGAGTGTGTTTTCGCTTTCATGGCATGCTATACTAGCGGAGTGTGTCGCGGAAATGTTTCGAGTGAGCAGTCTGATCATACAAATTATTTCCGAAATTAATCCAGTGACCAATGTTTGAATATTTCAATGGTCACTCTTCCTCCAACATCAACAACGGAAAGCTGGGCGTACAAACTGGAATGCGCAACACCTCTCAAACAAACCAGGATGCAAGCGGGAAATGGATATAGTTTTCCCGCTGTGCCTCACTACCTGCGAAGAAACGAATCTCGTGCAGCTTTTGCGAGTGCAAAGATGCGCGTAGAACAAATTATCACACGGGGAAATAACCTGGCAGTTTTGTAGCACCCCTATACCCACACATCCGGAAAACAAGCAGATGTTTACGAATGAGCAAGCATTGTCGCCCACGATGAGGACCGGCAAACAGACAGCTGGTACCACAGCCACGATGCACACTAACAAAGGGAACTGAGCTGGCTGGGGGGAGTGTGGCAGTCTTCCCCCCATAGGCGTAAGTAGACACTTTGTAAGCTAGAGATTATGGGTAAGTGAATGGTATTACCAAACATTAGCTCTCCCAGCATGTTATAGTTATACAAACACACACACAAACACACACACACACACACACACACACACACACACACACACATGCACACACACACACACACACACACACACACACACACACACACACACACACACACACACACATACACACACACATACACACACACACACACACACATACACAGTATCCTGTTGCACTATAGTATCTATGGACGCTGCTGCAGCAACCCAGTGTTCCTGTTGTCCCAGCTGGTGTCACGGATAGCCTTATGCCGCACCACTTAGCACAGCCTTTCAGCATATGCTATCACAAGAAGGTATCCAATGCCTGGTTTTTTTATTAGTCTTTAGGCCAGGGGCCCATACTACAAGTACACCCATACTGGTTCACCTATGGACCGGATATCACATGATGCTGGCCAAAGAATCATGTGACCATTGTGGACAATTATTACGGTAACGGAAGATGTGTCTGTTTGAATTGCAGTCCACACAAGCAGCGCGCCAAATACCCAGCGTGGCCCCTCAACAGCACCGCAGGATTCAAACCGCCCATGGTGTCTGCTGCTAACGTTTATCTAGGAAGCAGAAGCATACGTTGATCTATCAAGCATATCAGATGCTATGATGCTAGTGTCTGGTGCCGTCGCAACGGACACGGAAAGGTTCGCTTTACTCACTCTCTGTGACGCAGGCCCTGAATTATTTTTAAACAAATTTCACGGCTTGATGAATTTAAAACGATTCACCAAGAACTTCACAGTGTATTGATTGTCAGATTGTGCATGCACACTCGTCGCACAAGAATCCGTGATTAGATCTTTCCGGACAAAAGAACACTGCCCTAACTCGCATTGAGCAGAGTCGAATTACAATACCAAAATGTATAGGTATTCGAATGGGCCATATTTCCTTCCCAACCGGACAGACCAGGACGAATGGAGCGAGCTGGAAAGAAACCAGAAGGAGATTGGTTTCCTTCCTAGTATCTCTCTTGATATGAACTGTCTTGCGAACAATTGAGAGGATGCGCAGTCAGCGTGAAACGAGATCTGAATTTTAAATGGAAATACATTCTCATGTCTGAGCGGCGTCGGACAGCGGTCCCCGGCATTTGCACACCGGAGCACCTGATCTGATTTCCTTCCCCGGGCCGAGTGTGTACAAACACATACAACTCAATGGCACCGTCCTGTCGGTCGGTTACATAACTCCTCGGCTGGCCGTTCATGTAAGCACCGACCAAACAGACGCACACGCGGAGCTATCAATACGCAACAAAAACAGACCCGATATAGAGAAGTAAGTCCCCAGTGTGGTTGACAAAAGCACCGACGGGGAACAGCTGCAGGGTCATGTCTGGCACTGCGTAGTGGCACATTCTCGTTTTTCAGAGCTCCTGCTATGCATGTCACCCGTGCACAAGTCATCCTGCTGGCATTCCGCACCCGGCGCCCGGACCAGTGCATGCCATCCGTCAACACAGCACAGCCCAGCTCAGCGAGAGATGACAGCCCATGACAACCCCAGTGCCCTAGGGATCACGCAATCTAAGAGCATGAACACACGTCAAAGCTCCTCGGCTCCTAGCAGCACCTGTCAGCGTATGCTAGCACATGGCGAACTCGACGCCAGAACACACCCACCGTTGAGATAGCATGCCGGTAGTAGCAAGGAGGAATTATTTACACGCGCCATTTTGCAGACATGATACCCATCGCCCACGGCCGGCTCTAAATGATGATGCCTTGCCAAGCAGCTCGGACTACTGCGCTAAACATGAATCCTTGCATGCCCGCCTCTTCGCGAGCATTTGAGATTAGCCCAGGCTCTGCATGAACGTACCAACACCATCTGTGCAGGATTAGAATTAAATGTTCCCAGGACCAGACACAATATTCTCGACTGGGTACTACGGAACTCGAGACATGTAACTTTCCGAAACGTCTGAAGGCGGAAAAACCCAATCAGCCGAGGAGCTTACATGCAGATTTTTAGGTCGAATGCACGGAACTGACCACCATGGATATATTCCGCATCTGTTCCTGGCCGCGCCCCAGGGCTAGTGTAACTCAGCACAATCTACATGTTACGAACTCGGAAGAGTCTGGCACGAGAATCTGGTCAGCATCCTTCCAGCTCACAGCACACGATCATAATAAATGGGTATTTCGGGTCGCGGCATGCCAAGAGATCAACATTACCCGTTCTACTTCCTTGACACCGGGAGGAGCATGCACGAGTGTTTGCACACAGGGAGATGTAGACTACGCACGATCAAATTCCTCTCGTGTCCGAGATGGCGATCAAATGATCAACTATTCCGTCACCAATATTACCGAGTTGCAGCCTCAGCATTACATAACATTGGATCACTAGTCACATCATCCAACTCCTACACTACAGCTGAAATGATCCACCCGGGTATCCAGTATCGTAAACCTACACAGTTATGCGAGACTGCGAACAGAACGCCACTAATACCAACTTAGAAACCAGCTGTTACACAGACAGTGCACCCCCGATAGATGAAAGAAACGCTACAGCAACACCGAAGCACTCTGCTAGTACTCTGGATGTCATACAAGTTACACAGCCATAGGAGATTAGGCAAACAGCCATCTGGCCGTGATTCCTGTTGACAATTTACCAGCATATCCGCACACCTAGCAATACCTTGAGTAACAGTGCACCAGTGCCCCTCTAAAAGATTTCTAATACTGGTTTCAGGTTTGTGAAACAACTCAACATAACGCCGGACCCGCTAACAGTGGTAACATGATGGTATGCCGCTTGTTTTTTTTAATAGTTACATCAGTATTATTACAACAAGCAGTAGAGTATAAACCCTTTGGGATGAAAAGCAAGGGTGCAGTGGAATGTGCTTGCATGGACAAGAGAGCTCTTCGTGTCTGCACTTTAATGCACCGTGGCCACAAAGTGATCTGTCCAATGGCGTCACATTTACTAGTTCGTCTCAAGTGAAAACTTGTCTTATCGTTGATATTGTCAAGCCCATCGCATGCCAGGTGCAGTGTACACAACACCACACTTAGAGTACCATTGGGATCCTAAGAACGTAAATTGGTTTGAACGTTACTGAAATGTCTAAAATCCAGCCCTAATATTTGTAGAGCCGAAAGCATGCGTTTTTATGGCTAAAGCTCCGCGGTTTCAGTATTTTCTCCGCGTTTTCTAGGAGTTTCATGAAGCGCTCTTCCAACCCTGGCAATTACAGTTTGGCATGGTCATGGTTCTGAAGCGCTACTCCAGCCTGGACATTCTTGCAAGAGAATAATGTTCTATATTCCCAATGCTGTTGAAGTAGAAGGGCAGCCAAAGCGGTTAGCATTCTGGAGCGACATTCTGCCAGGCTATATTACATGCGCATCGCATCGCACACGGCCACTGGCAGCCTTTCTCAGCCACACACTGCCAGCGATCACCCAGTATTGCAACGACACAAATCCACTACCCTGCACGTACCACCAAGGGGTGTTAAAATCTGTACTTTATAGCCCAAGTCAGTTTCTGTACATGTAAGAAGTCAAGTGATCGATAGCATAATTCAGGACTCCAAACATGGTACGTTATATCGAATAGCATGATATACAGAGCACTAGTACTCAGCTATACTGAAGCTTCGGCGTTTTACTAACCAATACGGTCATGTTCGCTAATAACGACTGCGGATATAACGACGATGCGCGAATAACGACAGAATTTCCATGCCCAGAGCAAAGTCCCATCTAACTGTAATAATTATTATTTAAAATTTAATGAGACTTCGGATATAGGGATATTTCGCGAATAAGGACACTTTTCTGATGCCCCCGCAGAGTGTCGTTATACAAAAAGTTGACTGTACTTACCAGTACACACTGGCGCGTCATTTCGCCCTTCTCCTCCTCCAGTTTCCGAACTTCTGATGACAACCTGAGATGAACGGGACAAAAAAATCGTCGACAAGAATTAGGGGAAGATTGCCGCTCCCCTAATCTTGTCACATGAACACAGCCGCTGACTGAAACAGGTAGTTTCGATGGACAAGGCCCGTAAAGGTCCGGTTGCATAGTACAGCGCCCGTTGTCGTGATTCTACGAGCTCCTTACACATCACATCGTAGATCTCGTGTGGATCAGTGTGTGATCGCACAGGAAACTGCGCAGTTCCCCCAATCGATCCACACGCATTTCGCCTCTCACGTCTGCCGTAACACTCCGTACAAGAACAGGAACTGAAGGCGAACAAACACGCCGAGCAATTACGATCACTCAATTTTTTGTCCAGAAACATGCTCTCGCCAATGGAAACTGCAGCAGAATACATGGAACCATGGTCGACACCACCACAACTCCGTGCAGCACAAGACTGTGACATGTGTAACATAGGCCGCAGTGTACGCGTACACAGACAACTGAGTTTAGACCGCGCATTCCATTCAACGAGACGGCGAAGCGCTGCACACACTGGATACTACTACTAGCCAGCATCCCACTCACCTTTGCACCTCTTTCTCCACCTGACGGTAGTTGTCCATGGCCTTCTCCAGGTGATCCTGGAACGACGGCGACGACGACGACATAACTGCAACGGGCTAGGCCAACAGGTTCACTGACGATGCTGCACTACAGATAGCAGCCACTCGTTTCGCTCCGTCCGCTGCAAAGAAAGCACCCGGATACCCAAGAGGCAAGGCAGCAAGACACACAGAACGCACGATGCATCACAGAAGCAGCGGCCAGGCTCCGTGTTGGTATCATCAGTCGCATCAGTCCGCTGTCACTAGGTCCAGACTCCTACAAAAAAATGTAGTCCTAGACTAGAGCATCATACTGCCTATTACTACAAGCCTGTATCGTTCACTCACACTAAAGTCACGGCAGAGACACGCCGAACAATACTCATCGCATCGCGGAATGAACGTCTGACGGGAATGCCGTGACACACAAACGGCGTATCACAAATACGCACAGGGCTTGTTTATCATGCACTGACAAGCCCAAATGAATCGTCCTAGCCCTGGCGACGAGCCCACAGACTAGGCGCGCCTGAAACCAGCAAACCTTACCAAAAATATTCCGCACAGGAGCCTTCCAACGAGAAACTAGAGGACTGGAAAGACCCTCGTCAACCACCCTACAGTGGCCACAGCTCAGTCGAGGCCGAACGGACGACCAACAGCGACTAAAAACAACACAGAAGTAAGTTTTCTCCAACACTGCACGAGGACAAAAATGCCAGTAGTAGATCTAGGGACTAAAAGCCTATTGCTGGACTGCGTTCCATTTTTCTTTCACTCATGCTGCAGTGGCAGAATTTCTCTGCTCTGAGACCTGTCCAGCGTCCTGGAGTCTAGTCACGAGCCTCAGCTCAGCAGATGCTGTGATAAAGCCTGGCATGCAGTGCGCTGCAGCTATGCTGTGTGTTTGTGTGCGGACAGACTGCAGACTGCAGTGCAGCACTAGCAGCGTGACTATCACAGAGTGACAGACCCAGTACTAGACTACAGGCACTAGCACTTGAATCTCTAGACTCTACTTCGCTAATGCAAGATTCGGGGCTAGCAATCATTTGCAATCATTAGCAATCATTTCAACATTTGCACAGATACTGATTGATGGTCTGTGTACGTAATGATTATGACTGTGTATGTAGAGCACTGCTTTCTGCATGCATGGTGAATGATTGTACTTGGCAGATGACAGAACTCGCCCGATGTGCACGCCAAAATGCACTTCGCATCGCACATAGTTTTCGCAAGTGGGTTCGAAGATGTACGCCTTTACTGGCTTTAGTCCGACTCCGTGCGTCAGTGATGTGTCGCGACTCGCGAGCGCAATGACTGATTGTAGTGATAATGAACCCCGAATCTGAACTTCTGAAGTCAAAGAGAATCATCGGATGCAAAGATTGCAAACCGTCATCTTTTTCAGCTGCTCAAATGTCTACTTTCGCCATCAGTTTCTTGACACACTTAGAGAACAGAAGTAGCTAACTTTCTACCTGGCCTGCGCACGGCCGGGTGTTGCCTAAAGACAGTAAAGTCACCAGGGCGCTGCACGGAAGGCACGGTCGTGATGGGGGGCCTCCAGGTCTCTGAGGCCGTGAGTGAGGGGCCCAGGAGAACCGAGCAGAACAGAGGTGTGTCACGCACTCTTTCACTCTCCCGGCTGAAAAACTTTCGCTGATTCGCTTTATTCTGTATCGGATTTGCACACTGTGACAGGGTAGCTTCGTGCCAAAACTAACCCTGGAGAGTACACCAGGTACACACGCGTACTTGAAACATCTAATCGCTGGTCATGGTCCTCACGCCACGCGCACCGTCTGTTTTCTGACGGACAGCGCATGTACATACGTATGCACATATGTGACCAGCTACCCGGCTGCACTACGTGTGCGTGTCGTAAAAAAAACAACAAAGACGACGCACCTGATTCACGTGACCTGGTGGCCCATCGGCATCCCGAAGCAGCAATCGAGAATGTTACAGGTCGCAATCAAGTGGCCACGAGTGGGTCATTTGTGATTCCGAAGTGACCTATTTTAGAACAGTGAGCCAGACCAGTCACTGCGAGAGCCCACTCCATCCAGATGAGGTCGTTTTCCTTAGAAATTCCCCCGAGTCCTGACTGCCGCTAAGTGTTGCGCTTACACGTGCTGTACTCGAAGCGAATTTTTTCTGCTGACACTTAGATCTACCGAGAGCGACTGTTTAGTTTAGAGAGGTACGATGTACTGACCAAGACCTTCGCAGATATCTAACCTTGGCATAATAGAAATCAAGCGCAGACCGCTCAGACTATACCTTGTATACCAATCCAGGGTATGTCCGGGGTAAAGTGCCAAGCAGGAAGTCAAGGAGTCGGACAGGTACTAATGTCGACATCATCAGAAATGAATGGGCTCTATCTGCGCAGCAAGGAGGCCCACTTAGCAACACTAAATGCAGGCAAGACTCAGAAGGCCGAGGCCTAATCGATTCGCATCATACGCTTGGGTGGCCTGTGGCTGCGTGTGATACTGTTTGTGGAATAGAACTGTGGCTGCAGTTTCCGACCTTGAACAGCTAGCACCCCAGCATACAGCTAGCGCGGGACAACAAGTTTTCGTGTGATGACTGGCTGAAGGTTAGAAAGTATAACGTTAGTTGCTGGGTCCCATTTCCAGTGTGCGTACATGTGTGCGCGTGTCGGGGATCGATCGATTCAACGGCTCGACCGGGGAGAGAAACGGCCCAGAACTCCCCCGTCACTTCACGACAGTGGTCACACTCGGTACTCTTTTCTGCTATATGCTAGCATGCTAGCGCAATGCAGTACATGTACTGGCAGATCAGCGAGGTGATAATGGCTTACACGTGGAGCGGAGACGTTTCGTTGATGTGAGCGACGACGTGTACCGTGTGTACTGCTCAAGATGCCGGGTAACCTACGGTGCGCTAGGGGAAATGTCTCCGTCATGCCAGGCCAATATCCGATTGTCGAATTGTGAAGCTCCCGACAAAATGTGTGACAAGCAGCCTTTGGCTATGACCCTGGCGAAAGGAACGTGAAGCGATGACAACACGGCGAGATAGGGAACAAGCAACAGGTGACAGCTTGCGCATCGCACCATCATACTTTTAGTACAGTGTATCACCATGATTACTCTGCTGCATGGCGTAGTAGGTCTTTTGATCTCCTGAACAAAACTAGTCTCAGATCTAAAACAATGAACGATGTAGACATGCAGCAATTGGCTTTACAATGAATATAGATCGGCCATGGCCGCGTGGTTTACATAGATCATCAGAGAGTCGCGAAAGCCCACGACTCCCCTTTAATTGTTGGGTAGATCTACGTGCAGCGACGAACATGCTGGGCCTCTGTAGATCTTCATTGTGCTGGTAATATTAGTAGGGAAATACTGGGTTGTCTTTTTGCTTTGACTCTTACTTCATGGTTTCACGCGATTGGCCCAATTGGTGTTGTGAATAAAACCGTTCTCAAGGAAATGCTGTACTGTAGCATGCTAGTAGCTAGTTTTGAAGGACGCGTGTACCAGGTGTAGTACGAATCGATAGTGTGCCGCATGTGCCCGTCGAACAAGAAGAACATCAAAAATCCTTCCATAAATCCGTTTCACACCTCGCCAGATCATGCAGACCAGATTGGTCCAGGCAGCCGCATACCACGCCATGATGCATGACATTTTAGATCTACCAGTGAAATGTGTGAAAAAATGTGTAGCAAATAGCGCGTGAGTGTGAGGACATTTCTCACACATCAATCGCTGAGCGTTTTCTGCATAGCGACTCTGCAGCTCTCGGAATGTATTCGACCGCCCTGATTTCACACCTTGCCGTCAAGCGCATGTATCGTGTGTATCAAAATAATAATTATTCGAACTGAAAGCATGCAAGACGCTCGCTAGATTGTTGATCGCATCCATAATCCAGCCCCAGACAGAGCAGTAGACATTTACATTGGCGGGCAGTGCATGCACTGTAAAAGAACAGGCTGCCGAAGCCTAGAAAAAGGCGAAGGATATCCAGGCGAGAAAGCCATTACATTTTTTTAAATCTTTCCTTCAGACTGGAAACAAAGATTGAGGAACACCACTACATAGATCTACGTGTGTGTTTCATGTACATGTAGTATGATGTACTGTAAAACATTATAATTTTAGGTGTATTGAAATTTCGGTATCAGGGACCTGCCTGTCTGGTAAAATGTAGAAATAAAAATAGGTGACCAGCATTCCCTTCACATACAGTAGGCCTTGACGGATTATGCTAATATTTTCGTGAAATTATGCTTTTCGCATTGCTGAAAAAATGGCAGAATTATGCTATTTTTATGCTAAAAGTTATCATATTATGCCGCATTATGCTCACATATGCTGCTAATGTATAATTATGATGGTTCTGTGCAAAATAACAGAGGAATTTTTTTGTATAGGGCGTTGTACTGTAGTAGCAAAAGTTCAACGGGGTCAACGCGCCGTCCGACCTACTACGACCGTCACTGATTGTAGTGGACTGGACATGTTATCAAGGGAGTCGTAAACCTACGACTTCCTGGTGCATCTACTTGTACTTGTACTTGTAGAACATGTACAGCTGTATGAACTATGATGCGAACAGGCGGATTATTCCAATTAAATTGGAATAATCCGCCTGTTCGATTCGTATGCAATTTGCCTCGAATAATGCGATTATTCGATTTTGGTAGGAATTATGCGAAAAATTATGCTAGCATAATCCGTCAAGGCCTAACATACAGTGCATACTCTAGTGTCTTAGTCTAAATTCAGGTGCCTGGTTTCTCTACTGAAATCACCGAAATTATTATTATGTTTTACAGTGATACTGCATGACTGTACAATACATGTGTTATGTAGTGTAGTGTAGATCTACCAAGGTGCGGAAACTCCAGGAACATGACTGCTGGACTAGATCTTCACTACTAGCCTAGCTGGAGTGGAGACCCTACTCGTTCTGATCTTCGACGCCAAAGCATGGTACATCTAGTATGCAGCAGGCCCATTCAAACCGTGAGCCTCAGTGACTACAGTGCAGAGGCAGCAACAGCACACACGGCACAGCACACACGGCACAGCACACAGCACTCGGTCTCCGCAACACAATCATAGCTCATTGTCACAGGATGCAACACTCTCAAGGAGAATGTTGCAAGAAAATAGCATCTCCACATATTGAAGTTAATGAAAGTTGACAAACAACACAATGTCATGTAGTATGGCACCCTGAAATGCATCAGTCGCAGCAATCAGAAAGCTAAGCGTATGACAAGAAAGCGAGAGAGAGAATAACTAAGAATGTTTGCCGCGTATGTTCAAATTATGTACTCAAGGCGGAGTCGCTTGCAGAGAACGTATGAGAATCCTTGTCATCCGCAATGCAAGTCATGTCAAAATCGTGCGGCAGGGGAAAAGCAGTTGAGAGCATTAGAGTCATTAGTGCTGGGCTTGTGTGAAGTACAAGATATGCGTAGCACGCATGCTGCACTTAGTGAATGGGGAAACAAGCGTGCAAAGGCCAGGGTGAACATCTTCGTAGGGCTTCGGGACAAGCTGAGAAGTCCCAGTGTCACACAACAACAAAATCACAAATACAACAATGCAACATTAGCACTACGGCGCTACAACACATCAATCCATGCGAAGCTCACAAAAGACAAGACTACATTCGCTACAGGACATGTCGGGCGCAAGATGCACATGAGCAGCACAGTCGTCACACTGGCGTGTTTTCCATCTAGACGCAACACAGTTTATACCTGTATCCATGAACACATTCGCCATAGCTCCGCTGAAGCTATAACAAAATTCGCTACAGGACACGTCGGGTGCAAGATAGACACTATACGCACCACGGTCAGCTCCGTCGTCACACCTGTATCATCTTTCTTTTGAGACCCGACAGGTTTTCCATGTATCCATGAACGCATTCGCTATCGCTCCACAGTAACTATGTTCTAGACTAGCTGTCTACGTCAAGAGTCTCACGATTCCATCTGGGCTGCCGCGGCGAGTTCTGCATCCGTTGGCTCCTCGTCCATGGCCGAAGCGCAGGCGCTGGTGGCAGTGGAGGAGCTAGCGGAGGCAGAAGTCTGGGCAACCCCGGATTGAGCCGTACCGGCAGCTGCCATGGCGGCCTGACTGCGTTTCTCCTCGTCGCGTCGCTGCGCAAGGTGGGAGTACATGCGCCGCGCCACCTCGTACACGTAGGCCACGTCCGGTCGTCGTGCCACGTCCTCCTGGATGCAGATGGTGACCAGCTCACGTAGCTGAGCATAAAAGACACATAAACAGAAATGCACACACATACACACGCACGCACACACACACACACGTACAAACACACAGAGGCACATACACACAGATGCACGTAAACACACACACACACACACACACACACACCTTTGACCTTGACCTTTTGACGCCCATCGCCGCCGGCGATGATAGCAATGCTACAGCAAGCCATAGCAACTTGTGCTGGGATTGCACCATTCAACAGCTTGCAAGGCTGAAGAATTGACCGTCACTATTCAGCCTGGTCTACACCATACAGCTATTTGAAGTGATTTTTCTGGCCAGTGAATCCCTATTTTTGGTCTTTTCATTTTTTCCCGCACACACATCACACCACATACTCCGGCATGCACTGGCTGTTGGTAACCACCCAGGAGAATGAAAAAAAGTCAGGAAGAGTCTGAGAAAGAGAAGAAAGATGTGTGTGACCATAATCGTCGGGAATCGAACACACACACACACACACACACACACACACACACACACACATACACACACACACACACACACACAGATAGAGAGAGAGTCACAGAACAGATGGTGACCAACTCACGTAGCTGAGCATTCAGGACACATACCCATAAAGAGATTCACACAACTGTGATGTCGGCTTGGTGCACATTCAGTTCCCTTTACATCTACACTTTAGCTTCAGGACTAGGTAATTTCATCATCCCGTTTCATCCTAGATCCCGCGACTAACGATATTTACTGTTTTTTTTCTTTTACCACTTTTTCTAAACCATAGTGCCAAAATTTCACATGCACATTTTGACACTGTGTTTTTGGTTAAGAGAAGGAGGCAGAGAGGCGAAGAAAGACAGATGGGGATGGAGAGAGAGGGAGAGAGAGAGAGAGAGAGAGAGAGAGAGAGAGAGAGAGAGAGAGAGAGTGAGCGAGAGAGAGCCAAAGATAAACAGGCACGCAGAGATGCAGCCAGACAATGATCGGGAGTAGGCTCAACATATATATATATATAATTACACACTGCCGACGTTAAGTCTCAGCATCATTGATGGGTACCATCACATGACAAGCAGCGTACGGAGATTCCGAAGGAGGGTCACACGAATAGGGGCAGAAAGATACAAAAATCTGCACAGTCACACTCAGCACACTCATCATTACCTGGATAGTGTAGCAATCTGCTGGAAGCGGCGGATAGTCACACTTGCGAATCTTGATACATAGCGAGTACAGGTTCAGACCATCACCGTAGAAAGGTGACTGGAGAGCTGCCAGCTGTACCCAAGACACACACACAAATTGACACACATACACACATACACACATACCTCAGACCTCAGACCTGCCCATCGCGGAAGCGATGATAGCGAACAGCTATGTTAGACATAGCAACTTGTGCTGGGATTACACCACACATACCATTGGACCATTGGACGCCCATCGCCGGAGGCGATGATAGCGATGCTACAGCAGAAGCCATAGCAGCTTGTGCTGGGATTGCACCATTCAACAGCTCGCAAGGCTGAAGAATTGACCACCACTATTCAGCCTGGTCTACACCACACAGCTATGAAGTGGCTTTTTCTGGCCAGTGAATCCCTACTTTTTGGTCTTTTGGAGACTTTTTCATTTTTTCACGCACACACATCACACCACATGCACCGGCTGTTGGTAACCACCCAGGAGAATGAAAGAAAAGTCAGGAGTAGTCTGACAAAGAGAAGAATGATGTGTGCGACCATAATCGTCGCGAATCGAACCCGCAAACCTATCGATTGGAAATCGCTGCACATACCGCTGCACCATATGGGACACACAGACGCACACACATACACACACACACACACCACACACACACACACACATACACACATACACACACACACACACATGCACACAAAATAGCGGGGCGATACGCATTAAATTTGGGTTTCAAATGAGCATAGCGCATGGCAAGCACACGTACCAGACCCCTAGAACAGGATCGAACAGCTGGTGCACATGGAGCAGCCTCATGCCAACCAAACGGTACTCCAGAAACAGAGCACATTTTTGTGGAAAAATGTGCCAAACTTGGTGCATTCTTCAAAATGTGTATGGGTCACCATGGTCACTTTGTACGGTACAACGAGTCCAACCCAAAAGCGTATGCATGTGATCATTTGGGACCAAAATCGAGGTTCCTGCCAGGTTTCACTGTGAAAAAGTGAAACTGATCGGTCTGCTCCGGCCTCGAGGCCGGAGCAAGCAGAACATGTTCTGGCCGGCCCAGAACAGGTGCAGTTCCAACCAAACGCGCTGTTCTGGTGAATCTTGTTCTAGTTCGTACCAATCAAACGCGCCCTTAGTTAGCATATTACCATTCAGAACACTACAACAAATAATTAATACAACCGAACAATAAAACGGACCCGGACACACTCGCTCGCTCGCACGCACATACTCACACACCCATGCGCATGCACGCACACACACACACACCGACACACACGCACAAACACACGCATGCAACTATCCAACCCCGAAATCCTTATTGACAACACAGACATCAGGTATACATTTAGAAATCTATTCTATTCTGCAAGGTTCTGCTCTTTTCTCTCCGAAACTCAACACTTGCAAGCCATATATGAAAGAAAGAAAAGCAAGGTCCCTGGCTGAGTCCTGGTGGTGTGACTGATGATTGTTTCTTTCTTTCATATCTGGCTTGCAAGTGTTGAGTTTCGGAGAGAAAAGAGCAGTACGTGGCATGTGGCCTCTAATTTCCTAACACTTTGAAAGTCTCCATGAAGTTCAAATTTGAAATTGTATTCTGCAAGGTATGGGGTAAAAATCTGAAAGGCTTTCAAGGCTTTGCAGCTGAATGCAGATCTCACTGGAAAGTGTTGCTGCCCCACTCACCTCATACAGTAAGCATCCCAACGACCAGATATCACTCTTGAAACTATAGCCTGGTCCATTCTCCTGGATCCTCTCCGGCGCCATGTAGTATGGTGTGCCGACTGGAGAACATACGGACACGAACAGAAGTACAATGATCAATTATTCGGATCAAGTCATGTGACTAATGAATACATGTACACACATGCATGCACGCAAGCACAAGCATGCATGCACACACATGCACGCTTGTATACACACACACACACACACACACACACACACACACACACACACACACACACACACACACACACACACACACACACACACACACACACACCAGTGAACTGAGATGTTCCGACTTTGTAGGTAATTGTAGATGACTGCCATGGTGAGCACACAATAATCCTGGTGCAGAATGCGCAAGCTCCAACGCTTGACACAGGAGACACAGGGAAAGGGAGTACATTCTCACTCTTATGCCCCACCGTGCAGTTGCCGTCCAGCCAAAGCTGCCTGCCTATGCACCCATACAAATCAAGTGCCATTGAAGACGTGTAGAGCACATACGCAAACAGGTAGGGGTTGGACGAATTGAAAGTTGTCATAAACTTCGGTCCACCCCCCCCCCCCCCCCCCACCCCAAACAAAAACAAACAAACAAAACAATTCCTATGACAGTTGAAGCTTACCCAGAGAGAATGCTTCCTCTGTTTGGGAGCCAAAGAAGCGACCTAGACCAAGATCCCCTAGCTTCACCACACCATCCTCACGCACGAACACGTTCGCAGGCTTGATATCTGTCAGCAATACGTACACACATAGAAAAGAAGGATTACAATCATTATCACTAGAGGCAGAATGCACCACAAAAAACCCATGCATGATGTCTGTACACACAAGGAACATTTTACTCTGTTCACATACAGGACCCAATTATTTCAAATGGTGAACGGTACTATTCGGCCAATAAAATGTAAAGAACTCTTCCTCTGGAGAATTGTAACTTCTCATTCTCACACTTTGCCCGTAATCCTGCGCCCATGTTTTGTATTATAAATCTGACCATCTCCACCTGATATCATCCTATTCAATATCACCTTCTCTGATGAGCCTTATGAAGGCGAAACAGCTGTCAGGAGGAATTTCAGTATCTAGCTGCAACCCTTCCTTGGTTGGTGTGTGTAATGGCTACTGAGGGTAGCAGTGAGTCGGCTGTGAGAGCGCATAGAGGAGAGGAGAGGAAGAGTTCTTTACATACAGGACCCAGCTGGAAAATATAAATGAAAGACGATGGCACTGAGACACGGACAAGCAAGACAGCTGCTGAGCAGGAGCTGCACCGAGACGCAGCAGCGCTGGTGCATACAAACATACACACAGCCCTTGCCAGAGAAACCCAACGTCATCAATGAAATAGCGCTGCCGGGCGATACGCATCCCTAGCACTACACACACACATGCGTGTAGCTCGTGCATAGTCGGTGTAGTCCGGTTACCACGACAACAAAATGGCCGCTATATATACACGTACTACATAGTCAAAATAGGCAAAATGGCGACCATGAGATTGTACAGGGTCACCACACCACAGATGTGCGAGGTACGCCCCTGTACACACACACAGAGTTTGGTGCACTCCAGAAAAGCGCATCTTTATCCACGAGGTCGAGTGTATCCGCCCAGACCTCTACATGTTCAAACTCAGGGGAGCTAGCTGATTCGGCCCTGCACGTCTCATACACGCATCTCTCACGGACTGGCTATGCCAAGCGAAAGCATCGAAGTCAGAGTGATCCAACCATCAGAAATACAGTACACATGCATGCATGCATGCTCCAGACTCACCAACACGGCTACCCTGTAGCACCCAGCTTTCCATTGTTCTCTATAGGGCTTGAAAGTGATGACGTCAGAAGGCAAAATCTAACGACAAAATAATAACGACCTTTGGATCCACTTGGGTCCAGTTTTTGTATGGGTCCATACACGTTTGGGTGGTTTTCCTTCGCAGCATAGTGACACATCCACCGGTAAGTGTGGGTCCACGACCGGGAGGGCCTAGTCCAATCACTACCGGTGGATGTATCACCACACTTTCAAGCCATATTGTCCTTTTCATGTTCTCCCGTTTTCCCTTTCCCGGTGAAGCAGTGTTGTTGAAGTAAAACAATTAAAAAGATTCATACCTACCTCATCATCATCATCATCATCATCAGCCCTTTCGCGTTGGCATCGGCGTTAGCCTAGCCTTCGCTTGGGCCACACCCAATGTTAGACATGATACCAGAAGAGAAGGGGAGAAAAAGAGAAAGAAAGCAAAACCAAAAACGAAAAAGGGAAAAATATAGGTGAACAAACACTTGATCATACGCATACTATTCAAAGACACTAACGCCTACCTCTATGCATGATTCTTCTGGAGTGCATATGCTCCAATGCACAGCTGATCTGCATGAAGAACTTCCTGCAGGGCATACGTACACACAGTGTGGCGTATACGTGCAGAGCACATATACACGCGCACATGCACATGCTCCCATACACAGGAGAGACACACACAGTCAGGCAGAGGCACACCCAGGCAGGCAGAGGCACACCCAGGCAGGCAGAGGCACACCCAGGCAGGCAGAGGCACACCCAGGCAGGCAGAGGCACACACATACGCAAAAAAGAGGCAGGGGCACACACACACACACGTGCGCAGGCAGACCGAGGCACACACATACACAAAGTCACGGTCACCACAGGCATGCACGCGAATGGAGGAGAAGAGAGACTGTTGCCATGTACCAGTAAATCCAATACAAATCTCCAGTCATATCCATGACCATTGCAACAGCACTCGCTCCCCCTCCCCCCCCCCCTCTTCGTTGATATGACACTCTATTTTGGTTGATATGATACATCCCCCCCCCTCTCCCCTGGTTGATATGATACACCCCCCCCCCCCCCTTGCTGGCTAATATGATACATCTCCCCCTCCCCTGGTTGATACGATACACCCCCCCCCCCCCCTCCCTCCCTGGCTGATATGATACATCCGCTCCCACCCCCGGTTGATATGATACATCCTCTCCCCCCCCCTCCCTGGTTGACATGATACCCCCCCCCCCCCCCCACCACCACTGGCTGATATGATACACCCCCCCCCCCTTGGTTGATTATGATATACCGCCCCCGCCCCCGGCTAATATTTCCGATCCTCAAAATTATAGATCCTGCAAAGTCTGAAAATTATACATGCTGCAAATACTGCAAAGTCTGAAAATTATAGATACTGCAAAGTCTGTCCTTACAATAGTGTTATCTTGTGTGTGTGTGTGTGTGTGTGTGTGTGTGTGTGTGTGTGTGTGTGTGTGTGTGTGTGTGTGTGTGTGTATACCCATTGTGAATGCCTGTTCTCTTATATGTACTCCTCTCTTTACAGCTCTAGCCTATCCAATACGGTATCCCTCTAGTGATTCATCCCATATCGAGATGTGTCATGCACGGTAGTGTACTGGAAGCTGACAAATTTTCGGCCCATTCAAATTTCGGCCTCCCAGGGCTAAAACACATGTCGGCTGCAACAAATTTTCGGCCTGTGCTGCTGCTGCCTTTATAGACTGTCACACTGAACCTTGCAAAACAAAATTTCAGCTGCAACAAAAATTCGGCCAAATATATGATCAGGGCGAAAATAGCCGAAAATAATATGCGCCGAATATTCGTTGACTTACAGTAACTTTAGCTTCAACTTCTCTACTGGATCCCGATAAGGAGCACCCGCTACTGTATTTGGTAATTGTTATGATGGATTCTGCACAGGCCTTAGCCTAAATCGAGGGAGTCTCCGTCGACAGCTTATAAAGAAGAAGAAGAAGAAGAAGAAGAAGCTGAGGAGAAACTGTTCTGTTGTATCAGGTTTCTTCCCATACTGTTCGTATTCTTGCACTGAATATGAAAAGGGTTCTTTGCCCCACAACGACACCGTGATAAGTTAGTCGTTTGGTGTGCTCTCCACACGTATACAGTACAGCACTGGTCACCGGGGCATGGCCAAGTGTCGCTGTCTGGCCCGCATTCCTGTCTGGTGGCCCTCCATCAATTCGGATATTCAGCTGTATGTCGCAAGTTGCTCGACGTGCGCACACATGCACACTCAACCAGCTGAACCGCTCATCCCAACAACACTCCCTGATGTAAAATGGCAAAGTCTAGCTGCTGACCTGTTTCACTTTGGTTCGCATGAATTTCTCCTGCTGATAGACTACTACTCTCACTACATCGAAGTAGTCCAGCTGACGCCAACATCATCCAAGGCTGTCATTACGCACCGGCAAAGTATCTTTGCCTGTAACGGCATTCCCGAGACAATTATTTCAGACAACGGTCCACAGTTTGCGTCTGAGGAGTTCCGTCGATTTGCTGAGGAGTTCTCATTTCAGCAGGTAACACGTTCTCCGCTATATCCGCAGGCTAATGGTCTCGCCGAAAGATCCCTTAAAACCAGCAAACAGCTCTTTACTGCCTCTCCAGATTGGTATAGCGCGTTGCTCACCTATCTCAACACTCCTCTGGAATCAGGCTACAGTCCTGTGCAGCTACTAATGGGTTGACAACATTGTTCACGTGTCCCCGTTTGCCGCTCGCAACTGCAACCTCAGTTGATTTCTACATCTCACTTTGCCGCCGCCGATGCAGCTCTCAAGGCAATGAAAAGGGTTCTTTGCCTCACAACGAGACCGTGATAAGTTAGTTGTGTGGTATGCTCTGCACACGTAGACAGTACGTTGTGTGGTGTGCTCTGCACACGTAGACAATACGTTGTGTGGTGTGCTCTGCACACGTAGACAATACGTTGAGAGCACAGAACACTTACCATATGGTGCGCTCCGGAATCAGCCTTTTCTTCTTCTTGAAGTGCTGAAAGGACATGCAAGGCACACAAACACAGGTTTATCACAATTATGGTCGTTAAAGAGACTAATGCAGAAAGAAGGTGATAGACTGGTGATGGGTCTGCTTCAATGCCTGTTCTTATCGGAAGCAGCTCACACCTCCGGACTCGCCTCTTCATGGTTTGCCGAGTAACGATGGACACTGGTACCATGCCGAGCGCAGGAAAGAATGTGGGTAAACTAGAAACAGAAGTGACTAGTTACTTGCGCAAAAAGCCTACAAGAACTACTTGTCATGTGCACCCCCCCCCCCCCCCCCCCCTAAACATCTCGACCTAGGTTCAGCATGCACATTATTGACTATGAATGTGTGCCCCCCCCCCCCTAGAAGGGGGACCAGCTACGCTCCTGATGTTCTACCAGCCTAGTGAAGGGTGAAACCCGATCGTTGTTGAAATCAAAGATCATGGATGGAGAGGATGAATGTTGGGAGTCCTAAAGGGAAAGTCTTCTTTGAAGGCTGTTCTTACCTTGATTAATTTCGAGAGGTCTCCAGCATCGCACAACTCCAACACAATGATGAGCTATAAGGACATAAAGAGGAGCAGGAGAGAGAGAGAGAGAGAGAGAGAGAGAGAGAGAGAGAGAGAGAGAGAGAGAGAGAGAGAGAGAGAGAGAGAGAGAGAGAGAGAGAGAGAGAGAAAGAGAGACAGCGAGAGAGAGAGAGAGACCGAGAGAGAGAGAGACAGAGAGAGAGGAACAGAGAGAGAGAGAGAGAGAGAGAGAGAGATAGACAGAGAGAGAGAGATAGAGAGAGACAGATAGAGAGACAGATGGATAGCCTCAGTTGGCCAATGCCCATGTCAGCGGCCACATAACCACGGCATTCCGCCTGCTGAGACGTCTGCATTAGAACATTCCGTTCAGCGTCCTAGTCAGCTGGTGCAGCAGTGGCATTGCACGACACAGCCGTCATGAAAAGAGCATTTCACGGCTTGTAGAAGACATTCCGGCCTTGATAGGAAAGCCACCAGCAACGCCATGAAGGCGCAGATGCACGAAGACACAGTGATTAGGGGCATTGTGCAGTGTGTCTAGATGTGTTGTGTACTGCGTGTACAGACCTGTCCAGAGAAAATCCAACCTCACGACTAAAGTGACACCGCACTCAAGTGCACAGAGTGGTGAGTGTGATGCTAGGGCAGCATAGACCCCCCCCCCCCTCCCAAGGTAGCGAGGTCAGACGCGTGACCAGTTCACGGACTTCGCTTGTCGCGCTTGGCCCATCCCCGGCCCATTGAAAATCGATGATGTAATGGCACATAGGTTTTTACTCGATTTTTCGATTTTTACGGGAGCCATCAAAACTGACCTGCGTTTGAACTTCGCTTGTGCAGTCTCCTTGCTCTTTTTGGGCGATTTCAAGTTTCTAGTCCTTTGGTAAGGATATGGAGCAATGCCTCCACCCGTTCGCGCAGCGTCCAGACGTTTCTCTGTCGACGCGCTGTCTCTCGCTTTTTGCCAATATTCGAGGGCGGGTTTCGGTCCTTGCGCCTCTTGTTACGCCTTAGGTTGTTGCTGCATCGTGTTCAGCGCCCCCTAATCCTTCGGACTACCAAGTTTCATTGGCGTAACAAGAGGCGCACCGACGTTATGGCTCTCGACTGGTGTCACTGTCCAGCAAGGAGGATTGCTTTGGGAAGGCATGTGCACCAATCTAAAAAGCAACAGAAGCAAGCGAATCGCCATCAATCCGATTAAACTTCGCTTGCGTCTGGTGTGCAGCATTTTGTATCTATTCAGAAGCTTGTTGGTGATGAAGGCAAGGAGATGGCTACTTCAGTCCCTGTCCCAGGTACTGTTTCGGAAAGCTATGTCTTTCTTGCAAAGTTTTGTCCAATTGTATGCATCATTTCAGAAATGGAAACTATTTCCAAATTTCCAATGCTGTCAGTGTTACTCAATCAAGGCAACACTACAAATAGTTGTCAGCCAAACATAACCTGTGTGAGAGAGAAAGTGAGGAACGTTCACTTTCACACAGACCATGTCTCTAACAAAGTCTCTCTACTGTACTACTCCAGAACAAACAATACGTTCGAGCACAATTATGTTTTCAAATTCCTGATCGTCTGCAGAAACTTGTCTTGAGAAAGCGCTTCTTCCGACATCATCCATCAACAGCAGCCACCGCTCCCGTTGCCACCAACTCGTCATTGGATCCCAAATATCTTACCATCACCGGTTCACAGCAAATAGTACATGCACTGGCGATCCTTGAAGACAATTGCACATTTCCCTTCTCTGCAGAGGAACAAACATTTTCTCTTCAGAAAGCAATAGTTTTCGGCTCGAGTGCTGCACGCGCAGCGGTGCCGCTAGCCGCTAGCATAGCGAAGTACACGCACGTGACACGCGAGATTACATCATGCACTCTCCGTCGCGACTTGGGACCCGAGTGCCGGGTGCCATTTTTCGAGCTCCCACGCGTACATTCGTCGCGACAAAAAAATCACGTAGTCGGGCTCCTTTCAACACCCATAACTCTCTTCCAGTTGCTCCAACCCAGCCCAAATTTTAGATTTGAACGCCTGAAGCTCTAAGCTTTCCGTAGATACCCAATTCGATAGGGTTTTCCAAAATTTAATTTTCGCCTGACCTCGCTACCCAAGGCGCTATTACTAGTACAGTCAACTTCGCTAATGACGACTGCGGATATAACGACACTTTTCTGATGCCCAGCCGACTGTCGTTATACGCAAAGTTCACTGTAGATTTATGAGGTCTCCCACCGCGTTAGCAGCTGCATCTGCGCCTTGATCGTTGACGGTGGTGGCGTCCCAGCGGATGCGGAAAATTCGGTTTCCAGCCGAGTCTCACGCGAACCGCGAATATTTGTTTTATGAGGTCGGGTTTCTTTGGCCAGGACAGTAGATGTGCCACGCAAAGCTAGATATCGACTGCCAAGTGTCATCACACACTGAACAGATGTGGTGGCATGTTTTATCACACACACACACACACACACACACACACACACACACACACACACACACACACACACACACACCTTATTCACACAACCAGTCTCTCTCTCTCTCTCTCTCTGCTTGCACAGAGTCTGCCTGATCACGCACGGATACAAGCCTGGATTTCTGGACACTTGAATGCATGACAGCCAAATTTGCGTATGAAAAAAAAACTTCAGGGTTGTGCGTGAGATCAAGTCAGACTGAGTTTTCCACAACCGTAAGAACGCCAACTCAATGATCACGGCCTCGGATACAGCTCACACAGTAATGGGAAGTGAGTAGATGAGACTCAACCACACTCATCCCTTTCACTGCATGGAAACAACATTCATAATAGTGTACAGCTTACCTCATTGCTTTCCACAAAGCTTGCATGGTACTGGATTACGTTTGGGTGGCAAAGTTTCTAAATGGAACAACATACGCCACAACAGAACCCAGTGTCATACCATGTATGCTCAGCTGCCTTCACAAGATAAATACCACAACAGAGCGCAGTATTCATGTTGGATTACGCCACATCGTAATCCAATTCGTACGCTCGTGCAATGGCCTTCACCGGCGCCTGACGCTCCTACAGTCCATTCATCCCAAATACCACCGATGGATTTTGAAAGCCCAATTCGGGCCAAATTGAGGCTCGGAACTCCACGTCCAATCCCTGGGTTTGGACATGGTTTTCCATACAATTTGCCATGGTATACCTGTCGGAATTTGGTGAAACCTAGCCAAAAATCTCCACCCTCCGCACGCCCACCACCCAGTGTTTGCACTTATCAGGGAACCCACTAGGTGAGTTCCTATGTGCTCCTTCACAGAGTTCAAGACAAGTGTGTGCTCGTCACAAGTAACAGGTAGTGCAACGGCAGCAATAGCAGCGATAAACCGTCAGCCTTTCCTTGCTACTACTCCGCTGAGTTTGATCAGACTACTCAGTAGATTGCGCTTTGCTTAATTTTGCCTTAATGGTGCCGAGCGGCTCCCCAATTACCCCAGCATTCAGAATCAAAACCCGTCGAGGCTGGTTACATACAGGAAACAGAAAAGCAATGGCAATGCTCACCTTAAGCAGGTCTATTTCTTTGATGCAATCGTTCCTTGCCTTGGCGTCAGCCATCTCATAGATCTATAAAACAAACACAAAATCAAAACACCGGTGCGAGAAATGGGAGACTGACCTGCACAGCCAACATACCTTTGAGTTAAAGCTGCAGTGGAGTTCAAAAGTCTTTCGGATGTCCTGCTTTTCATAGACCAGCAGTGTAAATATCCTGTTCTACATGGACCAACAGTGTGAAAATCCTGTTTCACCCAGGCCAAACATTGGGAAATTCTGTCTTACATGAGCCGACAGTACGAGAAACCTGACCGAATGGGGTTTGAACCGTAACCATCAGCTTTAAAGCACACATCGTGCCCCCACAAGCCCCCAACTCAATGTCCAGGCAACGGTGCCTTTAGCGTCCAGGTGCAGTGCCTATATTCTCGGACCGTACCTGGACCTTCTTAAGAGCTACTTTGCGATTGTCCACCTTGCATAGGCCACCATACACTGTGCTGAACTGCCCGCGGCCAATCTTCTTCTCAACGACAAAGTTGGCCAGAGTATTATACGGATACTCGTCCGGGTTTAACGGTTGCATAGCCATGACGTCGATGAGAGAGGGGTTGGTGGTGGCTATGAAGTGGCACTCCGCTGCAAGACAAGCGCCCTCCTGTACACGACAAGCAAAGAGAGAGAGAGAGAGAGAGAGAGAGAGAGAGAGAGAGAGAGAGAGAGAGAGAGAGAGAGAGAGAGAGAGAGAGAGAGAGAGAGAGAGAGAGAGAGAGAGAGAGAGAGAGAGAGAGAGAGAGAGAGAGAGAGAGAGAGAGAGAGAGAGAGAGAGTAAGAGATAGTGAGTGAGTGAGTGAGAGAGAGAGAAAGAGAGAGAGAGAGAGAGAGAGAGAGAGAGAGAGAGAGAGAAAGAAAGAGAGAGAGAGAGTGAGTGAGAGAGAGAGAGAGAGAGAGAGAGAGAGAGAGAGAGAGAGAGAGAGAGAGAGAGAGAGAGTGAACGGGTGAGTGTGTGAGAGAGAGTGCGTGTGAGAAATTGTGTGAAAGAGAGTGATTGTGAGAGAGAAAGAGGGGGTGGTGCTGTACAGGGAGAGAGTACAGATGGTGTGAGAAGTTGACCAAGATCACAGCCATGACAATGAGAAGAGGGAGAGGGATTTTGGCCCATAAACCGAGTCTGTACACTCGTGTCTCTGGAAATACGGTAAGAGACAAAGGACAAAGGAAGGATTTGATGCTGGATGGTCGAAGGCAAAATATAGTACCCCCACCCCCAAACTCTGCGAGGACACACGGATAATTATGATTTCCAGGAGCAAAGGCTCGCAACACTACCTTCTTAGCCCAGGCCATTGGAGGAAAGTGAGGAAAAAGAATAGCGCAAAGCTTTCTGCAATGTCTGGTCCACAATACATCCAAAGTGCACCTCTTGTTTCCAAAATGTTGTGGACAATGCTTTTGCATTACCGCACAGTAGAGCGGCAAAGGACAAACAGACTAGAATTCCACCAAGCACACTGTACCATTATATACGGGGTGACTGCACAAAGACCGCAGTACATGAAAACTAAGAACTGCCCAGGCTACAACGCGTATCCCACGATACTTCGCCCTCAACAACTCTGCACAGACAGATTGCCTTAGCAACTAAAAAAATCAGCTCAAACAGACGCACTTAGACCAGAGAGGCTGAGAATGACCCAATCCATCGTCCAACCTGGGAGGTCATATCTCACACCGTTTACGATTTGGGCTGCCGTTACTCCACCCCTGGTCTCAGGGTACTCATGCTTCCTTACATCATCAACCCAGAAATCGGTTGTTTACAGTAAGGCATCGTACGGACATCATCATAGTTCTAAATAATTTCGCAACGGCCAACTCTCCACAGTTCAACATGGACAACTCCGTGCCCACCCACAGCAGTCACCGTGATGTTTCTAAGCAAGTAGGGACGTCACAACCGCCCAGTGGCCAACACATGATTTAGCTGTTCATGTGCACGCACGAGGCTCATTTCCTATCTCGCACAATCAGCATATTTGCAAACAAAATTCCTGTTGCCAGTTCGGTTGCGGGCGCAATGACTGCGGCGATCTGAGGGGTACGATGAATGGAACGGGACAATTCTGCCCAGGAAGGAGGGAATTGGCCATGGATATTTGTTTACAGGCATGTCCGCCGTGTACTAGCACTTCATTTCACTTGCAGGAAGTACCCCAGGCCACATCTATATCCACTTACACACTGTACTACTGACATGGTCTCTGTGATTATCATAATCGATCAGAGAAATAATATTGCGTGCATATTGTAGTAGATCTACCTATACAGACAGTGCGCGCAGCTGGAATGCCTTTGTTGAATGGACCGGAAATTTTCGAGTCCATTCTCCGTTTGCAACGCACAGATTACTATAATTATTACAGTACTACTATCAATCTACTCAAATCGATTCCTTGAATATCCTAACACAGAATTCGCCTCAGGTAGGGACTTGCGACTGAGCATCAGCCGTTCAGAATGTCATGTGCCGGCGGCAGTATAGAATGCCATGAGAAACTTTCTTTATATTTTCCCCAGAATAGACATGAATTAGTCCTCCGCCGACTCGAGCTAGGCCGCCAGAGGTGCACATCTGCTTCCAGCGCACCCTTTGGCATCGAACGGCCTGGCGGTTTCCTTTAGCGGCTTGTTTACACAATAATGCCAGCGTGCGATGGTGGCAAAACAGCAAACAAACTAAAGCAATGGCATTCTGTACGTCATCCGAAGCAAAACAAACAACTGCCTAAAATTCTGCTTTTCGTCGTGCTATTTTGGGTCACATGTACGCACAGATGTTGCGGAACATTATCATATCCATCATTCCGCTTGCCGTTCGCCAAAACTAAGATCCAACCGTTGCACAACACACTGGCACGAGTCTCTAATTCCAAAACTTACTAGCCCACTTACAGTAACAATGCGCCGTGCCCAACCGACTCTCGCCGGCCCAGTCCGTGTTTCTGCTCCTGGTTGCGCACATCGACGTGAGCCAACACTGCACGGTCAGCGCACCCAACAGCAGCCTGCACTATGGCCTTCTTACGGGCGTTCTCGCCATTCGCAACGGGAGGGGCACACTGAGGATCGTCTTTGCTTTCCCCAAGAGTTATCTCAGCGAAAACACGTTACGACCGATTCTACTTCGGATAGGACAGCGCAAGGATCGCCCAAGTAACGACTTCGGCACGACACAAGCTACAAAATTATCTACAATGATGTCAGACATCACAAGCTGCATGCACGAATCATTCTTATTTTTTTGTACAGATACTAGAGATAGTGTAGGGCACAACATGAACAGTCAACAGTGACAACAGTAGATCTACGATAGACGGCATGACTGTATCAGTGTATGTACCATTGTACTGCCTAGAGTACACCATGAGTCATGACAATACGTTGTATTACTGATACAGCAGTGTTGTAGGCCTAGTTTTTTTTCTTCTCGTGTGCTCTCACTGCTCTGGATCATGGATGGCATTGGCGCTTGGCAGTCGTGAGTCAGTCAAGTCGGCAGGAAAACCGCGAGCTCCCATGATATAGCCTTGTACTTGTAGAGTCTAGAGAGCAACACACTCTTCCTCTACTATCGCCGAAGACACGAAGTCGCAGCAACCTAACCTCTTCTTCTAGTTTTTTTTACTATTATTTTTTACAAAGAACACAAACCAGGCTCAAGACAAAAAAATATTAACAATAAAGACCACAAAGCAAGTACGTACATGTACAATGTAGTTGCATGCAGGGAGAACGAAGAAACGACTAGAACACAGAAGTTGGGAGTTGACAGAACAAACGACTTTTGAGTCAGGGATGACTACTAGTATCCACTAGCGCAGCTGTGTAGGTGTGTAGGTGGGGAGTTGTGGACTCCTCCGACCAAAGGTCGTATCCTTGCACACAACGCGCACCAAGGGGGGGGGGGGGGAGGGGTAAATTAAAAAAGAAAGAAAGAGGAGAAGGACAAAATGTTACGAGTTATGACTGTCCACCAACATAACCAGATCTTATACAGTCAGCGAGTGCGACAAAATAGCACAAAACTGACCAGGAGTACTGAGATATTCCGAGACCTGACACCTGGCTCCAACACTTCTCCAAAGGCGCAAACCAACAACATTCCAACTTGGAAGGCTCAGTCCTTTCTCCTCCTCCTTTTTCACCATAATTTAATTGGCTCACCATCCGAGTTAATTTAAAGAAGAAAGAGTTAGACCATGGGCTAGTATGCTAGTCTGTGGTGTACGACAGCAGTCCCACTCCCAGCCAACACACCAGCCTAATAATATACTGACCGTACTCCAGCTCCCTTCTACCCCTCTCTGATCCCCTTCGCTCAGCTCTAACCCTAGAACAGCCAACGGTGTCATTTGACACCGCGCGAGTCAAACCTTTGGAATTACCGAAATATGGCTAATCAGAATAAGCTCAAATCTTGTGACTATTCCTAATTTTTCTTCCTCTTTCGTCTGCCATAAACCTTTGATTTGTAATTGATGAGGTACCATAATGGCGAGTACGTATACCTAGAACGGCCAACCAGTGTCATTTGACACCTGCACTATAAAAAGCCATTATTGCAGCTATATGGAAACAATATGAACACATTTCGAAGGTGTCGGCCATATCGAGTTGCTCGTATGCCAACCAGACAAAAGAAAGGTGCATGGGCAGGAAAATCGCTGAATACAGGACGAAATATATGATCACCATACAACCGTCGGGCGAGAATCGCGAATTTGGCGCGGGTAAACATTAGTGCACAGATAACACAAACACTCTTCAGCTAATGTCCTTGATACTGCTCATTCCCTTTCCTTTTCCTTTAAATTGCCCCAGAGGAGCCATCGTGGTCTGACGGACAAGGAAATACTAGAACGGATGTAGCCTTTTACCATGCATGAATCTGATGACCTTGAAAGCGAAATTGCCCATTTTATCTTCATTTGATGGGTGTTCAAGTGTAGTGACCATTGGCAGTGGTGGATCTGTTCTGTCATATGAGGGCGAATCGTACGGTTACAACACCTGAGTACCACCTGTGGATTCAGAATGTGTTGAGGTTTACGAGCCTCCAGAGAGCGGACGAGGATTGCGCCGGGATAGTCCAGACAAGGATTTGTCAGAAACAGTTGCAGGAGTGGTGGAGACCCCGAAATGGATAGTGTTGAGGAAGATGAATCGCAACTCTGCAACCTGGAGATGGTACACCGCATTATCGCAAGGATGGTGCTGTGTAGATAATCCTTTCTAACTACTTGACGAGCTAATAAGGCTCTTGAACCAAACCTCTTCCTCCTCCGCTTCAGGCTAAACGGGTAGGCAGCCGCTGGGATGCCTCGTCTCTCTTTATTTGCCCCGGATGCTGCAGAAGGTGATTGCTAAGTCATAATTGATAACTTCATCATCAGTGCATTACTGGTCAAGAAACTGTTGGAGAATAAAGAGTTGCAGTATGAACCACTTTGGGAAATTGAGGTAAACTACCATCTAACTTCATTGCCAATAATCGCGGATTGCATTTTGTTTTTCAAGATTACATTGTAGGATGCAAAGATGGTAGACATAGAAGGTAGAAGTAGCAAGCATTATCAATGGTCCGCCTAGTGTAGACCACCTAGAGCCATATGTTTTACATGGTGAGAGTAGGAAGCCCCACATCGTCCAATTCTAGTAAAAGACGAGATATGTCCTGGACCGTTTCGATGGAATGTGGTGGATCTACTCAACAAACACTATTCCAGAAGATGTACCCTTGCAAGGCGGTTACATAAATGAATAGATGTGACAAGAATCAACGCCTTCACAATATCCCAGACCTTTCCTAGTTCATGCACATCCAGAAAACGCTCATTCCTGCACTGGTCAATAAGCTTGTAGATAGTTATGGCATCTGGTTGCTAAGTGCCAGCCAAGGAGAAGAGAAGGGTATACCTCTTTGAAAGAGTCTAAAATGCAATCGTTACTAGCCTTAACCATCTCTAAATTGCATTTTAGACTCTTGGTGAAAAAATGATGCTCATAGTCAGTCCATGTTTGTACTTGTTACTGTGTGTCATTCATCGTGACGGTCGAGTAATCCGATTATGCCAAAGCACATATTCCCGAAAAACAGTTCCTCATGTGCCCAGTGACGTTGACACATTGCTTGTTATTGTAACTCTGTGATTATAAGAAATTCCTATGCAAGTAATTGAAGTTTTGCCAGTAATTGAGTTCATCCTTCGCAATTGCCGCTACGCGTACATTGTATTTTAGTTGCATATAGCCAACAATAGTGTCTGGGTGAATCCTAAATTGTTGTGTACATCATAAATGCCGATAGTGATAGCCAGCACTGAAAACAAAAACTATAATAACCTATATCATAGGTCTTAGACATGGAAATGTATGCAGGTGTCAAATGACACCGTTTGGCCGTTCTAGGAGTACTGAAAGTGGTGGCCGTCCTAGGGTTAAAGTCATCGTGCCTTATGCGATCCTGCGATCTATCGAACCTTATGCGATTATCAGTTCTCTCTATCTTCCTACTTCCACGGTGCACTGCTTTCACTATTGTTATGTCCTATCTCAATCTCAAATTCTCCCCATTATCATTTGCCAAGGTGCTTCCCTCTTGGATGCACATGTTCTTTTCTCCTACCTGTACGTATCGCCGCACTAATACTAGTATGTATCCGCCAAAGGCCAACTACTAACCAGACTAGGTATACACACTCCACGTACATGTGCATGTGCAATGTACATGTTGAGGATCTACACTCTGTGGCTCTCCCACAATTTTTTTCCTTTTCCAAGACAAAAGAGTCGTACATGTGCAGGGAAGAAGTACATGTACATGTACAAGTAGATTATGCTCGGGAAATGACCAGATTATGCTCTGGCGGATGCTCGCAGGATGGTCGAGAAAACAGCCAATTATGCTTTTACATGTACCGATATATGCTTCACCAAAAAGACCAAAAGAACAGATAATCGTCATGAAAAAAGGACTTCGACCATTGTCATGATCATGATGTGGACTGGGTCTGAGGGGTAAGCGGATTATGCTCGGAAAATGACCAGAATATGCTCAAGTGGATGCTCGAGAAAACAGCTCATTATGCTGTTATATGCTTCACCAAAAAGACCAAAAGAACAGATAATTGTCTTGAAAAAAGGACTCAGATCATTGTCATAATGTGGACTGGGAGGAATACCAAACCTAGTTCACAAGCCTAACGGCGGGGGTGAGAGGATACGTCTAACAACCACTGGCACAAGTGCCCATTACGGCATTAGCCGCGCCCATGTACCCCTTGTGCCTGGCCACAAGATCGAACCCGCACTATCGGCCTGAGGGAAAGTATGCGTTAGAACTGTAGATGATGTCAGGCACAAGACACGGAGTCACATGATCTGCCAGAGACGGTGTCTCCGGGCCTAACTGATCTTTGCCCTCGAACATCGATATCCACGCCCACGGATCGGTCTGCTCGACAAACTCCAGGACGCCTGATCAAAAAAAATAAATAAAAAAATTCACGGTTCGCGTGAGACTCGGCCAAAGGCCCAGTTTTCCGCATCCGCAGGAACGCCACCACCCTCTTGGATCAATGCGCAGATGCAGCTCCTAAGCGGTGGGAGGTGAGTAGATCAGACCCACCACAAAGTGGTCAAAGACCGAAATCCCATTCACTGCATCCATGTTTCCCTCGTGCCAGGCCACGAGTTAAGTTCCAATTAACTGTGGGTCGCAGCACGGCTGGAAAAAATCCTTCCGCTTCCAAGCAGGACTTGAACCTGGTACCCTCTGTTTCTCAATCATGGTCTTAGACCATCCCACTATGCCTGCCTGCATCCCGCCAGATCAAATCCGAACATAAAACTCTCGGTGGAAGCAAACATCTGACCTACAGATACAATGTAACTCCAGCTTCTGGAAACGCTCTAGCGAGACAAAACTGGGTCTACAGACCGATCTGCGCCCCGATTTCCTACGAACACCGACGCCGCTATACTCACCTCGTTGTTCGTCACCAGCACCGGATCAGCTTTTCTTCCCACCCCTTGCAACACAGTCATAATATTATACAGCGTAGATGTTAACTGGTTTTCAACTTCTCGGACAACTCTCAAAATCAGGTGCTATGCACCGAAGCCAAGTAAGAGTTATGAAGGGATAAAAATAATTACTTCGAAGTATTATTATGTCTGAAGTTGGTTGTTCCGACGAGGAACACACGCTTCTTGCCAAACTTGACACTTGACTGACTTCGCACGTCACACGTACCTTCCACTCGGCAAACCTGCAAGAAAGCACCACTCCCTTATCAATACACGGTGTTTCGAGGAATTCACCCCTCATCAGTTGAGCTTGAGTAGGCTGAGGAAGATTGCGCCTGAAAAGCACCACTTATATACTGCTCTCCAGGCCAAACCATCATCAGGGATACAATTTACAAACTTATAGAGACGCTTTGTTTCCAGCGCGACAAGCACCTTTATTATTATTAGACACAATCTCATAGCATGTGACAAGCATAGCTAATGCAGGGACAGAATCCCCTGAGACAAGGGCGTTGAGCCAGCCACGGCAATAGTAAGCTAGGAAAACAAAGCAAATATGAATTAGAGCAGAAAATGAATGGAAAATTACAAAGAAAAACGATTAACGGAAGTGAGCACTATCAAAATTCGTGCATCACCCAGGTATTCGAGAATGTTCTTCGATGATAATTATTGCGTCTAGTTCAGTTGTGATAGTAGATCTTTAAACTGACCAATAGAAGAACAAGTTTTCAGACCGTATGGTAATGATAACCAATGAGAGTAGCCGGAAAACAAAGGGGACTTTAGATACTGGGCTGACTTAACAAGAGGCAGGATGAGCGCGTTACGGGTTGAGCTTGTCGAAAACCAATTGTACTTCATCATGTGTGAAGGGGTTTTATGAAGAAATATTTTATGAACCAGTGTACAGAGATGGTGCTTATGACGAACGGAGAGAGGAGAAGTGTGTGCAAGTCGATAAAGGGCATCCGAAGGAAAACATCGATCCTTGTTGTAAAGAATTTTAAGTATAAATCTATGGTGGACTTCTAATTGGTTCAGAGTTGTGTCAGAAAGGCCACACCAAGCGGTATCGCAATAGTCGAATATAGGGAGAATATAGCACTGATAAAATAATAGTTTACACTGGATGGGCAAATCAGTGCAATGTGGTTGTAGTACCCCTAATGCTGAACTGGTTCGCTTGCATACACAGTTGACATGTGCAGCCCAAGAGAGTTTGCAGTCAAACATCACACCTAGATGTTTGTGCTGAGTAACAACACGGATAGGCATAGTCGAGTCAGGGAAGTATAATGGTTGATCAGGAGGGGATGAAGAAATATACATGGCTTCTGTCTTGTCTAAATTGGGCTGGAGTTTCCACGTTTGCATCCACATGACAGTGCTGTTGATGCGATGCTGCATGGTAAGTAGTAATTGTGCAGGGGAGGAATCAGAACAGATAAGGCCAGTGTCATCCGCATACAAACTAACATCGGGGACAACTGAAGGTAGGTCATTAACGTAAAGCAAGAATAACAAAGGACCCAGAATGGAACCTTGGGGCACTCCAGACGTTACAGGGAGGGGATCAGACAAGAAATAAGACAAGCGAACAGCCTGAGAACGAGCAGACAGATACGAGGATATCCAACGCAAGGCAGCATCCTCCACCCGGAAGGTGACCTCCAACTTGGCAAGTAAGCCACGATGCCAAACGGTGTCGAATGCCTTAGCCAAGTCGAAAAACACCATTCCCACATGCTCCCCACAGTTCCTCTTTGTCGCTATGTCTTGGACAAGTCGAGTCACCTGGTATTGAGTTGAGTCACCACGGCAGAATCCCGACTGAGCTGGTGAGAGAGCCGGAGCGATGTGCAGGTAGAGGGAATCGAATACAATACGCTCACAAAGTTTGGAAACTGTGCGCAGCAGAGAGATGGGGCGGTAGTTTGCCGGGCAAGCACGGGAGCCTTTATTCTTGTAAAGCGGTGTCACGATGGCGGATTTCCAATCCTGTGGGAATGTACCAGTTCGAAATGACATATTAAAAATAATGGCGAGAGGATAGGCTATTGATGGTGCAAGAGACTGCAGCACTTCATTCGGGATCCCATCTGAGCCGGGAGACTTTCCACATTTCAGGCGCTTCAGATATTTCCGAACTTGAAACGTAGTGACAGTGATTGTACGGAACGGAACAGATATGAAAGGCGACTGGGACAAAGGGGGAATGCGCCACGAAGGATCATCAGGTAGCCCAAATGAGGTGAACTGAGTGTTCAGAACATCAGCTATGCTCTTGGGGGACGTGGCGACCGTACCGTCGGATGCTATCATCGTTTGGGGCATGACACGGCCGGAAGTGTGCCGCTGTGCTCGCACAAACTGAAAGAGTGTAGGTCGATTCGGTGACGTTAGTGATGCTTGGATGGAGCGTATATATTGACGATGTGCTTGCCGAGACAGGTGCTTTACAGCATTCCTTTGTCGGTTATAAGCTGCATGATTTACTGCTGTCGTGAAGCCCCAGGTAGCAGCGTAAGTCAGAGTCGCTCATAGAGTTGTGCTAAATAGACGTTGAGAGCCAGTATAGCTATTCGCAACGCTGTCACCTCCAACAACTAGTCGCATGTCCGCGTGAGGGACAACAATACGAACTTAGACGTTTCGACTTCGGCGGTGTTAGTCATGAAGTTGGTTGTTCCAACGAGGAACACACGCTTCTTGCCGAACTTGACACTTGAGTGACTCACACGTTCGTCACTGGCAGTGCGGGCTGATTGCAAGGTGTGAGCAGCATTGCCGACAGGGACAATAAGGAGTCCTTGTTGTTGTTGTTGTTATTTTTATTTCAATTCGCAATACCAAACGGGCAATAAGCCCAATTTTTAAAAAAAGGGCTTCAGGACATTATTGGCAGGGTTCCTCCTCCGTGCTTTCCAACATTTCTCCTTGGCCTCAACAGCGGAGCTGCATTCTGGTGTCCACCAAGACATTTTCCCTCCAAGGTACTCGTTACCCGGCCATCCGACCCGGATGGCCGGGTAACGAGTACCTTGGAGGGAATATACTGCTGCATTCCGCAAAGAATGGCAGCAGTCACTCTCTCACACGATTGTTTGGGGTCATCGGATAGCAGTGAAGCGGCCGGCGCCAGTCTAGCCTACGGAAGTGTGCCCTCAGCCGGTTCCAGTCGGCATAGGCATGGCGTCAAACCTTGCGGGAGGTGGTGGATACCCGCCTAGGGTCTACTGCTTGAAAGTTAGAGACAACTACTAAGTACAGCACGATCGAGCGGCCCGAGGGGAGCATGGATTGAAGTGGACACTGGGGTGGAAAAATCAGATAGGATTATGTCCAATGTGTTTGACCCCTTGTACTTTTAAACTGAGTTGTAGTAGCATGTGGCACATGCTGGGCGAGTTGGTGGGTTGCTCATCGCACTTCAAGTCACTCTCCAGCAGGAGTTGTTTGTAGTACTCTGCAGCCATCCAGCGTTATGGACAATAATCATTGAAATCTCCCGCCAGAATTAGGCTTGACCCCAGTTGCCGGACATCGTCGAGAACACTGTCCAGGTACTCCATGCATGAGAGAAGTTTCAGTCTCAGCACATGATCCTGGTTGGTCGATAGCACCAAGGACAGTTCGGCGCCCGTCGTGCGTAGACACTGATGCCCACAGCACCTCATGCGAACCGCAAGCCGCGTGAAGCGACATGGGTGAGCTGAGTAACCGAGAGCTCTGATTTAGCCCAAATTGCTACACCACCTCCTGCATGCCTCATTTCGGTCTTTGCGGATTACTGTGTATCCAGGTACAAGTGTTTCAGAGTCCAGAGTGCTCTGTCCATACTTCGTTTCCATCACTACTGCGACATCAATGATTGCTTAGTAACTGGTGGTGTTAGTGGACATTATAGCGTGACGTGTAGTTCCTTCAACTTCCTTGGTCCATTTTCTTTCTTATCTAATCTTGTTCTTAATAAATCTTTTCTCCCTTTCCATCATCATCATCATAACATTGAGCATGGTTGCCCATTTGACTAGCGATGTAAAATAAAAACGAATACAGTCATACTTCGTACCAGGTAGATCTACTATATGTATATAATTACATCCTGCCTAGGTACAACAAATCGATAACACTGATTCATGATGTTGAGATGTGCATCTACATAAGTCATTGTACATACAGTGTACATTGTTGGTTGACAGCGGGTTACGAGGCTGAGGACCACTGCCTTTCGGCATTGAGCACTCTCTTGGACAGCCTGGAATCTCTCTGCTTTAATCTTCAATTTCAAACAATCACCCCATTTCCACAACACATGATCGGTAGCTTTCGCTTTCGCCTCTGTTGTGTGTATATACTGATCTGTACATTCGTGCATTGAGCACACTACCTCGAGCTGCCTAGACCGGCCTTGTTTGATCGGTAGCTATGCAGTAACCTATATACTATGAACCTAAGAAAGTAAACAAGCTGTTTTTTGCTCAGCGCACCGTGTTTAGGAACAGTCCCACTACAACCTCAGTCCTGACAGAACCCCGTCATGCGATCATTCGAGCCATATGAAAACTCTCCCGTACACGGGACTTCAGCGTAGCACTAGATCCGCTGTTTTCCGTATTTGTATCTAACGAGTAACGTTATCGTACTATTATTGTATTAAAAGGGCTCTTCTGCATGACGTCACATGAAGAAGCATACCACTTGTAAATCTAATACTATAGGAGATATTTGCGTCGATGTTCATGGAAGGTTGTGTCTCTTTTTATGAACGTATGCTTCATCATATTTCCTCAAAGAAACCTCGTCAACAGACAATGGCGTTGTCAGTTCGCCAGCTAACATACCTTCACCACATTGGTACATAGTGCCAGAACTAGATGCTTGGAATTCAAAGCGACTCCGACCGGGCCACAGGGAAACCTGCACTGATTACTTTTACCTGTCAGTTTTGCAAGGATTGTGAGCTGAGACATTTTTAGATAACGGCGATCCGTCTGCACGAACCAGAGAGTCGTAAAATTATCACGACTCCATAAAATAACGCCACTCACGGGCGCGAATAGAATGCAATCCATATCATAGCGGCTGATTTGTCCCTGTCCAGTGTATTTCCTGAGAATGACAATTGAAGATTGCTCCTCCAGATAGAGACACAAACGATATTTTGACTTGAGTGCCCGTTTGCTGTGTATTGGTATTTCCTGCGCCCATCTCAACTACCTTTGGAAGTCGGTAAGAACACCGTTTAGGTGCTTTTGAACGGCTGAAGGAAATACTTAGCTCCCTCGTTGCCCGCATCCAGCATGTCACTTCTTCTGCTCGGAGTAAACCCTGCCACGCAGCGTCTGGAGAAGCTCTGCAGCCTAACGGAGTTGGAGGCGTTTTTGCGCACTACCATTTCGGCGAGCTGTATTGATGTGATTCTGCGAACCGTACGCAATAACCAACAGCTGGACAGTCTGTGGCAAACGCCTTTCCTGATTATTGTCATGATCCGA
>NC_088655.1:11660328-11692752 GCF_964019385.1 Sycon ciliatum
TCTCGCTCTCTCTCTCACACACACACACACACACACACACACACACACACACACACACACACATTCTCTCCTGTCTTATTATTATTTGTCCGTTTTTACATCCTAACTGACCTACATGCAAGTTACTTGTAAACACTCAGGGAAAAGTTGCCTTACTCTAGGACAAGTACATGATTGTGCACGCTGCAGCGCTGAGGCAACTCGTGAGTGCAAGACCACACGCAAACACCCTACAGCCTACAGGTCTTCGTAAAACTGCAGGACGTGTCACGCAGGCGGTGATCATGATGATGTCAGGTGAAACCTCAGTACCTGTCCTGAAAAGGCACCATTGTTGCGGTTATAAAACCAATAGTATGACTATGGACAGTACTGAACTCTATAGTAATGTATTCGTCAGTAGCATACTATTATAGCACTAAAGTAAAAAGCCAGGTATTGAAGGCGAGTAATGGCAGGCTCCATTCCAAGGCTGCGGCCGTCTCACTTACGGGTTGCGAGCGGACGCATCACTTGTGCAAGATCGACGTGGTCCAGACACTGAGACGGGAGGATAGCTCACTAGTATGAAGGTCCCTGTCTTGTCTGAGTAACCAGATAGCGTTACATGTACAGCGAAATCTGTCAATGCGACCACTCGGATAAGGCGACCACCTGTCCTAGAAGACCACTGAAACCAGGTCAAAGGGAAGCTTTTTACAGTCAAATGACCCTAGATAAAGAGACCACCTGGTAACAGAGACCATTCTTTGAAGGTGCATTGAGCGGTCGCCCTAGACAGGTTTCACTATAGCTTGTAGCTTGTACCCTGATGACCAGACAATCAGACACTGCAATGGCTTTTCCGCCCTCTTCACGGATAACTACCGATTGGTACGTGTAGTGTTACAGCACCATAGCGAGAGTGGAGAGGGAATTGCCTTGGTGATCATTCACTCATAATATTATGACTTCTAGTGCTGCCTCTGCAGCCCCCTGCCTACATTAACCGCACACCTTGCTCACAACCTCCTGCCCACACCAGCCACTCATTGTTCGCTACCAGTACACTGCTAGCCCTGTCACTGCCTCTACAGCTCCCTGCCTACAACAGCCACACACCCTGTAAACAGCCTCCTCCCTAAAACACCACCGCTAACCCTGAAACCAGCCCCCACACGCACAGCTTTCCAGACTTGATTGCCCTTGTTGTCCTATGACTTCTAATACAGTACAACCTGTGACTAACGACCACCCCTTTGGGCCAGAGAACGCGGTCTTTAGTGGCAGGTGGCCCTTAGTTAGAGGTTTGCACCGCATAATCATAGGGAATGTGAGACCGTCCGTATCCATGGCATGCCTGGTGAAGTGGTCTGTAGTACCAGGCTGGTCGCTAGTCACGGTGGTCTTTAGCTACAGGTTTTACTGTAGTACCAGGCTGGTCGCTAGTCACGGTGGTCTTTAGTTACAGGTTTTACTGTAGTACCAGGCTGGTCGCTAGTCACGGTGGTCTTTAGTTACAGGTTTTACTCTACATGTAAATGTACAACAATGTATAATTTTTTTCTGGGGTGACGGCCTCCTTCACAACGCTGTATAATAAGTACATGTACATGTACTGGCATGCCTCAACCCGCATTGAATGACATACATGTACATGTACATGTACATGTACATGTATGTGCCCGCTCGCCATTCGGTATTGACTCGTAGGCATTGGCGGATAATGCTCGAAAAGGTGGCAGATTCTGCTCGAAAAGCAGTGAAATTGGCAGAACCATACAAACCTTATGGCGGGCAATCCCTCGAATTCTGCTCCATTTCTTTAGCCACATACCAAACATGCATGAAACTTACCTGAAAAAGTACCGAATTCTGCCAATTTGTCTGCCAGCATAATCCGCAAAGGCCTACAATGTACTTCCAGCCAGGAAGGGTCAAGGTTCAAGGTTGAACCTTCCAAGCTGGAAAGCTGTTGGTTTGCGCACCGGAGATGTGTTAGAGCTAGCACTCAGGTCGTTGAATGTCTCAGTAGCCTGTCTGTTTTGTGCCCTGTAATGCTAATAGAGCCATAAACAGTATTATTACAATGAACTTTATGAACTTTATAAAGGCTTTTAACGCAGTCTGGACAGTGTCCGGAATCCGGATGGCTGGATGGTCGCTACACGCGTGTGACGTAAACATCCACGGGCACTTTTACACTATCACCATGCAGTTTCTGACAGTCCGTGACTCGATGAAGCCGGGTGATGCTGCATCGGGCAAGGGCAAGTGCCGTGGCCCGTGGAGGCATGACTGATTTGTTGCCAAGGGTGCTTGTCCAGCGCTTCTAACACCAATGCGTCGTTGTGGCCTACTGGTAAGGTTCCAATCCAGGCTTACATTAAAAGTACAAAAGTACACAAAGTCATTATGTTTCATTCACGGGCTTGAGGTATTCAAACAGCAAACGTCTGAAGAAAAATAATGGCTACCACCACCTGGACTCGAACCAGGGACCTTCAATTTATAATCATCATGGTTGTAAACGTTTCTTCAGTACTTCTCCTTACTCTTCGATCCGCCGTGTACATGATTGTAGGCTGGACCTGTCACCACGGCAATGGCAATGCTACATATCACTGTACAATCATGTACCTGGAAATCTGATATACATGTACATGTACTAGCCCTGAAAACAACTACGTAAGTCGTTACGCTCCTCAAAATCACCATGATCATGACTGTAACACGACACTGATGCGTGGGCTGTCCAACAGTCAACACGGAGACTGATCTAGATAAGTAGATCTATGTACAGACACTGCACCCGGCTATCCGCACAACCGTAATCTTTGTGGAGACGCCGCGGCGCTCCTATGCTGGGTGGACCCTCGTATCGCGTCGTGGACGTGTGCTTGCGGACACACAGGAGACATATCGTGCATGCACGCATACCAACCGATCCGCGGCCGCAGACCTCATGCCATGGTCCCAGATCGGGACTCGGTCTGCAGACCAGCCAAGGCAAGGGTTGCATGCCATCAAACATTTAGGTTCCAAGTCCGCAAACTCAGCTGTTGATGTGGATCTACAGTCAGTGCACACACAGCCGCAGATCAACTGGTCAAGTCACCCGGCCCACACGATGGTCGTCGTGTCACTCTCAAACTCAAAGTAAAATTCTAAAAGACAATTTAGTGAGCTAGCTACCTAAACCCTCGATTCAAACCCCTATAATAGATCAGATTATTGCCTAAAATAACCGTGAATGTGCGGTGCTCTGCGATATTCTGGCACCACAATCCGAGAGTTGGGAGATCCACGCGCTTGTCGCTCAACACAGTGGTTTCGCTAGTGAATGGGGCACGCGAAAAGGAGGTGACCGTATATTGCTTGACTTGAATCAGCGCAAATCTTTCGGCGTCTATTCTATTTCCTACGTTCGCTCCCGGGTTAGTAATCGATATGGGTGACGTACCGGCGTGGAAGAAAGCAATCCTAGAGAAGAAGAAGCAGAAGGATGAGCAGGACGAGCGCAAGCGCAAGGAGGATGAGGCGAAGCTCTCTCAGCTGCCAGCATGGAAGCGCAGCTTACTTCTGCGAAAGCAAGAGCAGGACACGTCGTCTGGAAAGGCCAGCCCGCCTCTCAACCGGTCCGGATTCGCTGCCAAGCGGAAGGACTCGCTGCTGCGTGAACACGAGAACGAGCGCAAACAGATCGGTTCGGAAGAGAAAGCCTCGGCGCCTGCGACTGCGTCAGTGACGAACAGTAAGCCTCTGGGAGCAACTTCGCCAGCATCAGCAGCACCTGCCGCACGGGTTTCCACGACCTCCAGTCCACCGGCTGTGGACACCTCGGCTCGCGACAGAGCCAGCTCCGTAGGCTCTGACGATGGAACGGGAGAAGACGGTCGGCCCAAAACAAACGTCAAACAATTACTTGGAATGTTCGGCAAGCAAAAGTCAAAAGAACAGGACAGCAGCAGCAATACGCCCGCTGCCAAGGGTCCTGCAACTGTGGAAAAGAAACGACCTGGCAGTTTGAGTTCACCCGTAACACCAACACCACCAGCTGCCACTAAATCACCAGCCAGCAGTGCTCAATCCCAGCTAGCATCTTCCCAAGCCACACAGCCAACACAGAAGGACACACGGAGAAGCACTCTCAGTCGACCGCCAGCATCCAAAGACAAGCCCGACGGTGGACTGCCCATGTCTCTCGGCAGTATCGGCGGCGGCGAAGAAGAAGAAGATGACGTCGTTACCAACATTGATGACATCGTCCTGGACGCTACCAAGGTATCTGCGTACCAGTCACCGAAACGGCTGGCTGGGGTGGAAAGTCTGCCAACATCGCCGTCACGGGTGAAGAAGACCGGCTCTATTCTGATCAGTCATCCGCGTGCTCTAGCAAAGGTAAGACAGCATTGTGCAGTAGAGAGAACCCATGGTGTCTAGGCATTGGCGGATAATGCTCGAAAAGGTGGCAGATTCTGCTCGAAAAGCAGTGAAATTGGCAGCACCATACAAACCTTATGGCGGGCAATTCCTCGAATTCTGCTCCATTTCTTTATCCACAGACCAAACATGCATGAAACTTACCAGAAAAAGTACCGAATTCTGCCAATTTTTCTGCCGGCATTATCCGCATATGCCTATTGGTGTCACACACGGTTCGCCCAGTACAAACATGGTCATACCACTTTTCGTCCAGGATGATCCGCCCAATTCATCCAAAACGCAATAAAATAGGGATGAAAACGTGCCCTGTTTACCGAAAAACCAAAAACAATTCCCGGCGGGGACACCCCGCACAGCAGTCGCACTATTCCCCGCTGCTCTGTGACAACCCTGGAAAGTGTGGTGCTGCTTACGGAATTCAGAGGTTAATCCGATCGAGTCTAGGATGGGCCGGGCGCTGTGCGGCCCTATACTTGTGAACTCTGGGGTGTGAACTGGTGCAGGGCACAACGTGACTGGCACGGGTGAACTGGTGCAGGGCACAACGTGACTGGCACGGGTGGTACTGTCCATGGAAACTTAGCACATCCAACCAGTATACTGGGTTAGGATCGTGTTTTTATGATCATGCTGTTCACTAGTTATACATGTACATTGTATGTGCCCAGAGAAAGTCTGAGTCCTGACCAGCTCATACGCACATGCACACACATACATGTACATGCACGAGTATACATTATGTCATATGCACGTGCACGCGTGCACACACACACACACACACATACACACATACATTCTGTCCTGTCCTGAACTTTGCCGTAAAACGGTCCCATGACCCCTGAACGAGGGCCCGACAGGCAGGTTGAGTGAGTACTGTACACAGAACACTCAGTAGCCTAGCATCCAGCACAAAGACATTTACACATATGCACACATACGAATGCACACATCCACGTACACACACTCATGCAAACACGAATGCACACACACACACACACACACACACACACACACACACACACACACACACACACACGTGAATCCATGCACACACGACGGGAGTGTTCCAGCACCTGGAGCCATTCATGGTTCTATCTGTACATGTATGTTTGAAGAGCGTGTGTCCCGTGTGATGCATGGTAATCAATCCGTACTGGCTTAACACCTCCAAACGGCTTTACACTCTTCACAATGCTACCTTATGTGTATTCGGCCTTTCGCATTTCCTTTCCTTAGTCAAAATGCAATGTTGGAAAGCCTTGGCAATACTTCCGCTTCTGTCATGAAAGTCTTGTCTCTGTTCCATTGTGGGAATCCAACCACCAATTTCACTCATCTGTGCACAACTGGCGAATGAAAGTACAGAGCTGCTCGATGAAATATGATCGCGTGAATCAACCCCTGCACTGTGCACCAGTTCGCCATCCCAGTGTTCGCAGGTCTAGCGCTACCCAGCGTTCAATGTGACATTGACTCGCGTGATTGGATTTCAGTGAGCAGCACAAACAATGCTCAGTAAAACCTGTGACTAATGACTACTCCTTGGCGCCAGAGAAAGCGGTCTTTAGTGGCAGGTGGTCCTTAGTTAGAGGTTTGCAGCACACACAACCATAATTGAATGTGAGACCGTCCGTGCCTGGCGAAGCGGTCTGTAGTACCAGGCTGGTCGCTAGTCACAGTGGTCTTTAGTTACAGGTTTTACTGTAGTACCAGGCTGGTCGCTAGTCACAGTGGTCTTTAGTTACAGGTTTTACTGTAGTACCAGGCTGGTCGCTAGTCACGGTGGTCTTTAGTTACAGGTTTTACTGTAGTACCAGGCTGGTCGCTAGTCACGGTGGTCTTTAGTTACAGGTTTTACTGTAGTACCAGGCTGGTTGCTAGTCACGGTGGTCTTTAGTTACAGGTTTTACTGTAGTACCAGGCTGGTTGCTAGTCACGGTGGTCTTTAGTTACAGGTTTTACTGTAGTACCAGGCTGGTCGCTAGTCACGGTGGTCTTTAGTTACAGGTTTTACTGTAGTACCAGGCTGGTCGCTAGTCACAGTGGTCTTTAGTTACAGGTTTTACTGGACTTAGACACTGTTCATCAGAGGAAGAAAAGGTTAGAGGTGCTGCTCAACCACAGTAAAACCTGTCAAGGCGAGCACTCGGATAAGGCGACCACCTGTCCAAGAAAACAACTGAAACCAGGATCAAGGGATGCTATTTCCAGTCAAATGACGCTGGATAAGGAGTAGTGGTATGCACGGGTGGTCGGGTACCCGTGCTACCCGTGAGGACCTCGGGTAGACGGGTACAGAATAGTACCCGAAAACCCGAAGTCGCAGATGACATCATGTACCGTGAGTGCATGTGTACAAATTCATGTTATACTCCGCATGTCTACCCAGTGTGTAAGGGAAGGGGTGCATTGTGGTGTTTCCATGGAAACATTACCCGATCGGGTACCCGTACTAACCGTGGAAACTACCCGAACCTGATTTTCGAAGAAAATGCTACCCAACTCAGCCTTAATAAGGAGGCCCCCTGGTAACAGAGACCACGTTTGAAGGTCCCTTGAACGGTCGTCTTCACTGTGCGTTAATTCACTGACATGTTTCTCTCTGCGCAGGGCAACCGGGCGGTATCATTCGACGAGATCAACCTGGAAACGGTGCACACGTTCGAGAGAACTACCAGCTCTGATGAAGAAGAGGAGGAGGAGGAAGAGGTCCCAGACAGAGGTAAACATCAACCATATAATTATTAGACAATGACATCATCATTACCGGTATAAGCCATTGGCATAGAGTGCTATCACAAATCTGGTTTGTTACGCTACAGTATAATTATGTGCAGCATACACAATGACCTCATTTACAGAATCTTTCTAGACCCTGCCAGAATCTCCGGGCTGGTTGTTATTGCACGAATGCCTGGTTTTTGCTCCACAATGCGCTTATATCAGTACACAAGCACACCCGGAATGCTTGCCTCCCTCCATTTGTTGACACATCCCGTGGCAGTCGAGTTCACCACAACAAACTGCTCCAAGGCTCCGGCTCGTCCACCCATCGACAAACGCTCGTAGTGTTGTCAAAAGGATCCTTGATCATGCACAGCCTCTCAATGCACACTAACACACTTTGGATTGTAACGTTAATGCACTCTGAAGAAACGGTCAGCTAGTGATGAGGTCTGATTATCTGATGCTGTTCCCTTGCAAGCCTGAAGAGAACGAATTTGCCGGAACATGAGAATTGATCAAACGAGTTCAATACTAGTACAGAGTGAGTGCGAAAGAGCATGTCTGCTCTAAACTGTCCTTTTCCTCGTTTCTTTTTGTTCTCCAACTGTTTTCCAGTAGGGCTGTGTTAATAGTACAAAAAAAAACAAAAAAAAACACATCTGACTGTTCAAAATCTGGTTTAGTTGGTGGACTCGATCGCATCACTTGTGCCCACAATTTCCATGTTACAATAATATAAAAACTGCTTCCTATGGATGAAACTACAGGAATCCTCACCACTTTTACTACGGTGTTCCCTTTGTTTGCGTGTTCTATGTTTCAGGCCCACCAGCGCCGGGCTCCGGAGGTCTTCGTTCAGTACCGTCCATCGCTACCCAGAAGGGCGGCGGCAGCGGGGCAGTGAGCGGCTTCCAGGCATTCCAGCCCAAGTCACTGTCGGACAAGGCGGAGGAGCCGGCAGCGGCCGATGTAGAAGTGCCTTCGTGGCGCCAACAAGCGGCCGCAACGCCAACCAAGAAAGCCGAGCCCAAGGTCGACGACACCCCGGACATGGCTCGACAAGCCGACTTGGTCGTCGAGGACATAGAGGATGCTCCAGCGTTGCTGTGGTAAACGAAACACAGCTCCAAACCTCTCGCAAATTCTCATGAACTGCTGCAATGTGTTGTGACCTGGAGACTGGAATTGTCATTTACTACAACAGCGGGTGCCTCAATTCAGCCAGCACCCCCTGCAGTATTTATTGGTGGCTCTTGGGGTGAACGATTTTATTTTCAAAGTAGAAATTCTTGACCATATTCCATGACGAAGGTCATTTTTTCTCATGTTTCCGGCATTGCATTGTGAAGAGCCAGACCGAGAACTGGGAATAACAATTCTATTTACGTGTGTTTAAAAAAAAATCAAATTTATCTATAATTATTTTATTCAGTTTTGTACATAGAATCAAAATTTATAGTTCTCCTTGCATTGTGCATGTACATAAGGATATTCATCTATTCGTTGAAAAAGGACGAGTTTTCTCCTATGGTACGTTAGGAGTGTCATGACTTGGCACAGTTCGGTAGCCGGGTGTCAAGGAAGTGAGGCAGATTGAACGTAGATACACGCGAAGTCTTTCGTTATTCATTTTTCTGTGTGGCGGTATTATGTAACTCGCTTGGTATGTACTGTACCCTGATAAGACATGCATGATATCCCGCTGAGTACAGCACAGTGACAAGTGCACGCTTTCTCAACGGTAAATCGATACAAAATTCGGCACATGATGCTTCTGTGAGCACAGAATTTTACTTCTGGACTCATGCGGCAAATATTACATTAGAAAATCAAATACTGCCTGAGAATGCTGCTCAAGATATGATAACTATCATCAAGGAACACATCCTGAAATTCTGACAAGGAAATATTGCGTTCTATGAGTATGGTTCAGGCAAATGCACTCGCCTGGCTGAAATAATTAAAGTTTTTTAGAATCTGGCCAGCGTATCGATTCAAGAAAATTATTACTGAATTATTGAAGTACATCTGTGTGAAAAGAATCTTGTTAAAAGGTAGTAGTGTCCGTCCATCACCACTATGACCATCCCACCATCAATACCATGAAGGTGCAACACTTGGAGATACTAGTAACGTATTGTCAGCCTCAAATCACGGGCTGCGCTAAAACTCGGTGTCCGTGTAGCGTAATTCAGCCGGCCCTACCTCGCTTGTATCCTTATAAAAGTGGGTTGTTTGTAGATTGGGTATTGTCAGCCTCAAATCATGGGCTGCCCCGGCTAAAACTCGGTGTCCGTGTAGCGTATTTCAGCCGGTCCTATCTCGCTTGTGTCGTTATACACGTAGGTTGTCTGTAGATTGACACCGTCGGGGAGATCAAAACTCGTGCTCGTCGACACCGGCTCGCTGAAGCCGGCGTCCGACGGCAGTATTGTCGTTTCGGTACGCGTGTCCGTGTTGTCAATGGCAACACTTGCTGTTCCACCATCGCCGAGCGTTGCGTCTGTTTCATCCGCTGCTGTCTCTCCGAGAAGGGACTGGATATTGCCTCTGTGCAGCACGCATTATAACAGCAACAAACAGGAAAATCAATGGAACTGCCCATGCAATGGCCACGAGAAACCAACATAAAATGTCTTTGTTTTCAATTTTCTCAATTTATATACCAAACTGAAAACGAGTTTCTGAAATTTTAGGCGATCCAAATTTCAGGCATGAGGGCAAAAGAACAGGCTGGGCGAACAGACATTTTAGGTACAGAGAGGAGGAGGATGTCTACAGCACTGGGAGAAGCAGTTCCCAATGTTTGAATAGTTTACAGATGCATAGATTCGTCTCAGGGGCATTCGTCTAATCGTCTCATCACAGTAAGATCAAGGTACTGTATAGCAGGAAATTTTCGGACGGAATTTATTTTCGTACGATTTCGTACACAGCCTATTTTGTACTAAAATTAATTCCGTATTAAAATTTGCTGTTATGTACACTATACATGTACACGCGTGCCGCATGCAAACACGTGCATTTAGCATGAAGCACTGTACGAAAATAAAATCTGTACGAAAGGTCGAAAATCGGCTTTGTCCGAAAATATTTCCGTCTGAAAATTTCCTGCTATACAGTATACTCGTTCTAACCGAATCTGTTGGCCTATTATGTTGGCGTGGTCGCAAAAGGGTAATAATCCGTTCTTGCCTAGACAACAGATGCATGATTTGCAAACTAGAAACAATGAAAATCTACGGTGATAGAAAGGAGAATAGCGCATATCACCAGGACGAAGCCGGTGCAATGATTTCGCCAAGTCAACTTACGTGCTCTCCGGCTGAATACGGAGACGTCGCTGTCGCACAGTGTCCACCAGTGCGTCGTGTGCCTCGCTGGCCTCACTCCTGTCATTGCTAGCCATATCCACACTGATGTCAGAGGGTTCAGCTAGGCCATCGCCTGCGTCAGTGACTCTGGAAAGCGAGGAAATACACACAAATACACATACACACAGACACAGACATGCATACACAAACACACGCAAACACAGACACAAACACAGGCACACACACAGACATACACATACAGGATTCTACATCTGGAACAGTGTATGTGGCACACGTGTGCATAAAGGGGTGGGGGGGGGGGGCACGTGAGTGCATGCGTGCGTGCATATGTATGTTTGCTGTGTGTGTGCGCGTGTGTGTGTGTGTGTGTGTGTTTTCAAGTCCACGATTTCAGGGGGTGTCGGCCGTTGGGCGGTTCAATAACCAATCGAGTCATCTTTCCAAGATTCCTTTTGAGTCTCTCTCCCCTCTCCGGGGGGGGGGGGGGGGGGGGACTCACGTGACCAGTTTTGGCAGTGAGCAACAAGTACAAGTACAAGTGTGTGTGTGTGTGTGTGTGTGTGTGTGTGTGTGTGTGTGTGTGTGTGTGTGACCATACGCTTATGTGCTCTGTGTGTGCCTGCGTGTGTGCGTGTGTAGCAATAGCATGTTATGTTGAACAATGGCTTACCCGTGCAGCGGCGTGGACGTGAACAGAGGTATATCCAGTGCAGCGCCGTCCAGTGTACCCGTTCTGTCCCCTTCCTGTCCCTGATGGCTCTGCACTATCTTACGCGGCGAGTCACGGCGCTCCACAAACGGGCTCTCCGCCTGTGCCTGGCGAGCAGAGGAGGGAGGCTTGAGCGCTTGGACGGCCGGGTGTACTAATGGCAAGTCTTTGCTGACACTTACTGGTGACAGTGAAGGCGGTAGTGGTGGGGCTTGAGGGATAGTCCCTCGTTTCGGCGCCATCTGAACCATGTGTATAGTGCTGGATGCTGTTGCTATGCCGACATCATTAGGGTGCTTCGGCTCGGTGTGACCAGCGACGTCGTACTCCCCGGCAATCGAGGCCGAGTCCGAGTCGGTTTCCAATTGCTCTATGCCCTCTAGTATTTCGTCCACTTCGTTCACGACCATCCGTTCATTGTACTGCAGTGTGCCGCCCCTGCTCGCTCTCTCGCCCATTGCCTGCTCGCTCTCGACGGCTAGCAGTGAGCCCAGTCTAGCATGCAGTTGGTCTTCAACGGCCAGTTGTTGAGAGGCCGTCTAGAACAGTGGCCAAATTGCATGCACATACGCACACACAAATGGACACACACACACTCACACACACACACATACACACACACACACACACACACACACACACACACACACACACACACACACACCGATACGGAACCACCTTCATGAGCCTCAGCAGCAACATACTTTCATCCTGAAACCTCTGCGGAAAGTCGATCGTTCGTGCAAATCTTTGTGAAAATCGTTGCAGTACCTAGAAATATGCTGACTGTATCCGGCTTTTAGTTGATCTTTGCACTTACCATTGGAACAATCATCTGGCTGTTTTGATGCGAGAGTGACGGGTTGCAGTCGATGCTGTCAGAGTCGTCCGTTTGGTACATGGCCGCTCGGCCCTCACCGTCCTCTCTCAGCGGACCGGGGGCGTCATCATCCTCAGAGCCATTATCATCATCATCATCAGCAGTGGTGATAGCGTGGCCAAACGTGGAAGTGCCAAATTGATAGTGATCTATGACGCCGCCGTTCTGAAGTGCTTCGCTGCTCCCACCTGCCAAATGCGAGTCCTGCACAAGGAGAATTACGCCATGCACAAATATTCATGAGTTGAGGGTGGCGAAGACAGGGATAGCATCTGAAGAAACATCTGACTGTCCACACATGTATACCATCATTGCAGCTAGGGCTGAGTCGGGTAGCATTTTCTCCGGGTATCGGGTTCGGGTAGTTTTTCACGGGTAGTACGGGTACCCTATCGGGTAATGTTTCCATGGTAACATCACAATGCACCACTTCCCTTACACACTGGGTAGACATGCGGAGTATTACATGAATCTGTACATGTGCACTGTACATGATGTCATCTGCGACTTTGGGTCTTCGGGTACTATTCTGTACCCGAAAAACCCGAGGTCCTCACGGGTAGCACGGGTACCCGACTACCCGTGCACACCACTTATTGCAACCTACCTTCATGGCTTGATACTCCACCGGTGCCACTAGCTTCTCAAACTCATCGATGTCTTTTGGCTGCACCACTGTTCGTATCGAGTTCAACAGACGTTTCTGCCACACACAGACACACAAATACACCATAAACATCGGACCTTGGTGAAAGTCATATTATTGTTTGGCTATGGCAGGCGTGCAAGCAAGGGTCTTCCCCTATGTTTATCATCATGTCTACTGTTCAGCTGTAGGGATGCATTTGCTGTGGTTTCGAAGCATTGGACACGTCAGGATGATTATTGCATACAGTACTGTAGGTCGCCGAAGAACTGGAGGTCAGCCTCCTAGCTTAGACCATTCCTATTCTCATGTACTACAGTCCATGCACAGTTGAGTCACCGTGTATACACTGGTATCAGGGGCGTCTGAAGGTATTTTAGTGTGGCACGGTCAGCCACCTGAAATACAAATTACTCGTGGGGGAGGGGTGGCCGAGCCGAAATGTTTGGAATTTGTTTGCCCAAATCAGTGCATTTTATTTATTCACAGGGTGACAGGGTGACTGGGCAAAAAGTGGTACGGTCAATACCGTAGTGACCGTACCGTGTCCGACGCCCCTGGGTATGCTGTGCTTGGTGAAATTCTAGGCTGTTCGTTCTTCGGTACTCCGACAGTGCTGTACGTGCACATGCTAGTCGTAACCGCAGTCAATCCTGCATATAACCACCTTCGATTGGGCACGAGAAAATTTTCGTTATTCGCGAGTCGTCGCTGTCCACCAGGTTCCAAGTATACAGTAAAATAGTCACCAGATCTGAGGGTCTGGGTCTGAGGGTCTGAGGGTTGCGTCGAAGACAGCAAATTGTTGGTATAGAGGCTGTGTGAAAGGAGTTTTCATGACGAGTCAGCGGAATTGCGGAACCGCTTTAGGGTGCTAAGAATACAACGGAACCGCTTATGGGTGGTAAGCATACAGCGGAACCGCTTATGGGCGCTAAGCATACAGCGGAACCGCTTATGGGTGGTAAGCATACAGCGGAACCGCTTATGGGCGCTAAGAATACAGCGGAACCGCTTATGGGTGGTAAGCATACAGCAGAACCGCTTACGGGCGCTAAGCATACAGCGGAACCGCATATGGGCGTTAAGCATACAGCGGAACCGCTTATGGACGTTAAGCATACAGCGGAACCGCTTACGGGTGGTAAGCATGAAGCGGGACCGCTTATGGGCACAAAGCATCCAGAGTGAGTCGCTTGTATCGCTGGCATTCGCTGCACCGCGACTTTGCCAAAGCATTTCAACTGGTGATGTAATCGCAGAATCTCTATACGCGAGGTCATCATTACCCCCCCCCCCCCCCTTTGTCCCTCCCATGCTTCTCCGTCTTGACCATTACTTTTCTTCTTTTCTTCTTTTATTCACCATGGTTGGTTAACACCCACATCTCCCGTACTGGCTGATTTTCTTCTCATGCCATGAGGTGTTGTCTATAATAATAATAATAATTCACGTGGTTGGCTGCAGTCGGCTTTGGTTTCGGTCACTAAACATTATGCCGCAACCAAGTTGTACACTGGATGCAGAAAGAATGCATGGAACTATAGGAGTTCTTGCTCCACATATACTGGCATACAGCGTAACATACACAATAGCGACTGCACACACCTTGAAGAACAGTTGGCTGCAGGTGGTTGTTTTGCTACCGGAAAAACGTTGCGCAAGAAATAATTTAAATTTACTGCGTGGACACACGCTATGTCGGGGGTTGCTACATCAGCTCAAGTCTCTCACCTTGCCCACGGTATCTAGCAGTATGATGAGCGCATTGACCAGCTGTCGCACTGTCAGCTTGTGCTCCCCGTACTCGTCCAGGTAGTAGTTCAGTGTCTCCAGCTCCACGCGAGACAGCTCGGCCTTCGCCTGCTGCGTGATGGAGGCCCGCGAGGACTGGTGAACGGCGTGCTGGAAGCCCTTGAACATGAGCTGTGTGCCAAAGCCTTGCTTGAAGACCGCCGACTCTTTCTGCAACACAGCCATCAGAAAAGAGAGAGAGAGAGCAGCAACATTCCGCCTACTACAGCATCACAACAACACATATTACTAGTGTGGTGATGGTTTGACAGCAGCATGAAATAAGGTGGAGGACACCGTGTTTTGGAAACAGTGACCTTTCTGCAACCATCCACACGGTTGGTAGATGTCAAACTATCAACACATTATGTAAACAAGAACAAGGTTTATCGAATGCTATACTACTGTAGCAGGTTCACTTATGCAACGATTTTCAAGCATACACTGATACATCGTTGAGAGAAAAAAAACACACTGATAAGACAAACTTCCGCTCCAGAAGAACTGCTATTCATAAGTCTATTGGAAAAATCACTGTGTAATCACTGTGTAATCACTGGGTATCAGATATGGATGAGAAGAACTCCCGTTATCCCGAACAAATACCGCCGGAACGTTAGTGTCCCGTCCAAAAAAGATTTGACTGTACAGTTTGCAGATCATGATACAAAGATACTGCTGTACCTAATAGTGCAGCTGACAGTCGGGTACCCATGTCGCCAGTAACCAAATGTTCAGTGACCCAGTCTTGAGAGAGAGTTTAGCAGCAAGAAGAAAAAAGTTAGAGGAGGTGTCCAGATTGGGTAAGTATTACTAAATATACTTCGTTTCACTCTAGTACTGAGTCATTCATAATTGTAAAATATAATAAAAAAACACATGGGAACGAGTCGCGAAGCAGCTATCCACTCAAGAGATATGTTAGAGCTAGGTCTCAGGTCGTGGAATGCCTCAGTAGCCTGTCAGTTGTGTGCCCTGTTATCGTTATCGCACTTTCTGACTGCTTATTGTCTTGTTACAGTCGTGGATAGTTGCTTCATAACTCGTTTCCATGTGTTTTTTCTTCAATTTTGCAATACTTAGCTTCCATAGTGCAAAGCAAAGCTGTTTGTCACAGCACACTTACATGCTTGATGCCAGATTTCCCCAGCTTTCTGTTGTTCAGCACGGGCTCTTGGCTGGCCACAAAGAGACCGCGTCTTGCCTTGGGTACTGCGGGGAACCTCTCCGGAACAGCGACTGGTTGCTCGCGTGCTGATGATGATGGCAGGGCTGAAGCGTGTTCATCTGGAGAGGCCAGGCTCCTGTTTGCAGAGAAAAGAGACCCGGAGAATGACTCTCTTACAGACTCTCGACTAGTTTTAACAAAGAAACGGCTTTACAATAGAACTCCCCTTATCTGGGCAGGTTAGGACCGGGCCCTGAACGTAATTAGGAAGTGGGAGATTGCTTTTCATGGTGCGCAATCATCGGGGCAAAAGATTCTAGCGCAAATATTGCCTCATGATCAAGTTGCAAATATATCGTCCTGCTCTCCCTCCCTCCCTCTCTCCCCCTCCCCCTCTGTGCAGCATTATCATGCAGGAGCGTGTGAAACCAATCTCCAGGGGCGTCGGACACGGTACGGTCACTACGGTATTGAGTGACTATTGACCGTACCACTTTTTGCCCCAGGTATCCCGGGAATCAATAAAATACCCTGATCTGGACTCTAAATTTCCAAAATTTTCGGCTCCGCCATCCCTTCCCCCACGAGTAAACTGTACTTCAGATGGCTGACCGTACCACACTAAAATACCTTCCGGCGCCCCTGATCTCGGATGGAGGGGTCTTTCTGTATTTTTTTTTTTTTTTTTTTTTTTTACAATGATCACAGCTCACAGGCAAAGACAAAAAATTGCATAGTGGGAGCATAGTGATGGTGAGGCTTTTGGCCCTCAGCCGACCTGAGGTTTCGACGTCATGGGGACATAAAAGTGGACCATGCCGATCAAAACTATGATGTACACCGTCCAGCATACTTGAATGGAGAGCTACATCCAGAATGTAAGCCTGGTTCGAATATTTGGAGTTTTAAAACTGCTTCGTTGCTTTTCTAAAAATTGTAGCAGAGAGACCGTTTTGATGGTGTATGATTGTGTGAGCTAGAGCCAAAGAATAGAATTACATAGAGAGGACAAAATTCTCGATCGGTCTTACTTGCGCTTATGCTTTCTGATGTTGTCGAACGGGATGATCGGCCTTTCCGGTACTTTGCCCAGTGAACGAAGCGTCATCACAAGCATCTCATTCTCCCTGAAACAAAAAAACATACCCAGAAATCACATGGAATTTGGAATGAGTGAATACCAATGTTCATCTCATGATGCCGAAAATCATATTGTCATGTCATCGAACCGTACCACAGTCCTGGCCCAAGATGTCCACAAAACAGGGGGGGGGGGAGCAAAACATTTTTCACAGTTCACGTGACACTCGGCTTGAGACCGAGCTTCCCACAACCCTAGGAACACCATCGCCCAAGGCGCAGAGGAAGCTCCTAAAGCAGTGGGAGATGTGTAGATCCGACCCACCACCAAATTGGGGAATGGAGATGGGGAACGAACAGGTGATAAACATGCCAATACTCTCCGCAGTTCAGTTCCTGATGCGAAAATTGAGACAGACATGTTTTAAAAGGTACAATATTGCCGTAATGTCCGAACGTAGAAAGCTACTCTTTTGAAAACAGCGGTCTTATATTTAGTTTGTCATCAAGAAATGGAAGACTTTTGTGAATTCCTTTACTACTTCACATCACGTGACATGGGTTTTGAAGACCCGGTTGTGCTTGAAGTAGAATTAGAATCCTGAACCTGTGCATCAAAAGTTCATGACTCAGGTAGGAGTAGGTATCGAATGACAATGATTGTCTCTATCTATTCGGCTATGGCTGATCTAGCCTGATTGTGGAGAACTTACCGTAACATTTCTGCAGCCTCGTTGTGAAGAATGTTGAGAAATGACACACCATTGACATCGATGATCTGGTCGCCAACCTGAGGAATAACATGAGAGACACAAAGCAAAGCTACTTCTGGCCATGGAAGATTTGGGAAATCATTTTATTGCTTTTCTACTAGCCAAATTGAAGGTATATTCCAGCCTAAAGAAGGCCAGAATTACATGTAGGATTTCTCAAAAACCAGGAAATTGGCTTCAAAATTGCAAGCAATCATGCACTTGAACAAAATCGTTGATTGGCGGATTTAGAAGGCGTTTTGGATATAGAAAGCACGGTGGTCACATGCATCTTCACTACAAAAGGTATTCTATCTGATATTACCCATGTATAAGTCTGTGACGTATGTTCCCGTATCATCCCTGCCAGATATACATGTATCTGTCGAGGGTGAACAAGACGAGATTTGTGCGCCCTTACTGACTACCGATGAGAAAGAGAACATGTTCTATCAAGACCATGCAGACCAACTGGAAGGACCGAAATGATGCACACCGCACACGCCCTTGCACTAAGAGTACTGGATCCACATCTATTAGGTTAACGTCTTCCGTATATAAATAATACGTTAAACACAAGTGTGCATACCTGGAGACCGTGTGAATGTGCCGTGCTGTTACGCTGCACCTGCGACACGTAGACACCGAGACCGTGTTCGGATCCGCCGCGGATAGTGATACCCAAACTGCGACTGTCTTCTTTCGCCATATTCAGCTGAAAGTAAGTGAAAGAGAAATGAAATCGATCAAAACACAAGAACAGGACGTGGCAAAATAACACAAAATGAAGTGAACGTGGCTATTGGCTACATTGGATCTTTCGTGTACTAAAGAAGGTCCCCTGCCCCATACATCAAACTGCAGAAATCTTTAGCACTGCTAATAAAGGAGAACTTGCCAATCCTAGCTAAGAGGTTGAAATGCCTGCGTGGGAATGGGAGCAATCATTCAATCACACATGCGCACACAGGCACATACGCATCCACAAATACACACACCTACCCGCACACACAAACACACAAACACACACACATACATACATACATACATACGTACGCACACACACACACACACACACACACACACACACACACACACACACACACACACACACACATATATATATATACGCACACAAACCCACAAACAAACATACACACACACACACATACACACACCCACACTTGTACTTATTGCTCACTGCTAAAACTGGCCACATGGGTCTCTCCTGGAGAGGGGGGAGAGACTCAAAAGGACACACACACACACAAACACGCACATACACTAACAAACACACATACACACACACATTTACCCCCCCCCCACACATACACATATTCACACACACACGTACCTTCTTCATATTGCTTCTCGGCAGGCTTGCATTGGGATGCAAGAGATCGATACCGGACCTGTACTCTGGCGGAGGTGATGTGGAACGGCCGTGTCTGTTCACCCAGGTAAAGTAGAGTACTGGCTGCTTGGATGAACCGTTTGCACCAGGACTTCCGACCATGCCATCTGGGTTAGCCGTGGCTAGGGGCAACACGGTCAGACGAATCTTTCTCACACTACCATCGGTTAGTACCTGTACAGACACAGTCAGAGCAAGTGGAAAAGTAGTGATGGAATTATCGTGTCCGTTTCCGAAGGGAACTCAAGACGACCGCTAACACCCGGTAAACCCTAGCGCCAGATGCAGCTCCTAACGGTGGTGGTGATGAGTGGGTGAGTCTCACAACCACTGGCACAAGTGCCAAGAAACCCCATTAGCCACATCCATGTACCCCTTGTGCCTGGCCACAAGTTCCCAGTTGACTGTGGATAGTAGCACGGCTGGAAGAACCGCTCCCAGTGATTTGAACACGGTAAATAAACAAAATAGAAATTCTGAGCTTGAAACTCTGAAAAGACTCTCTGGAGAAGATATTGAACCGACTCTGCTGGGATGATGGCTATACCATAGCTCAGTGGTTAGAGCATCGCTGGCCTCAAGCGAGGGTCCCTGGTGCGAGTCCTGCTGGTGACAGCCTTTCTCCTTCTTCAGACTTTTCCCTTTTCCATTCTCTCAACTTGTGAATAACATTATGAGACTCTGAGTTGAGGTAATATGTTCCTTTTTTTGTTTCACTGGATTTTCGCTTGAACACAGTGGATAGAACAATGTGCGCACTCTGGTTATAACCATAGCAGCAGAGGATGTGCTCCAAAAACGTTTTCCGTATCACTATCACCAAGAATACATAACCCCAAGAGTGTGCAATTTCAGCTATGGGGTCTGCGACGGCAGAACTTCACATCACGTGATGAACGCGTAGACATTATTTGCACTCTGTGCATGATAGATACAGGGTTGCACTTAACCCAGTTTTGGGTTCAACTCTCTTGTGGTGACTTTGCACCGTTTGCCAGCGTATCCGTTTTAACCATGTCACGTGATGTGAAGTTCTGCCGTCGCAGCACTGCATAGAGTTTGTACAGGAAGTTGCACACTCGTGTGGGTTATGTACTCTTTGGGCATCATCAGTGGATTCTCTGCTGACCAGAACACAGTGCGTGTGACAACATTCCAGTAGACATACCTCTATAGCATTCTCCTGCGTGATGCGCTCAAAACTGACGCCGTTCGCCTTGCGTATCACGTGGCCGACGCGGATACCCTTCTCGTATGCTTCACTGTCCTCGTCCACGGAGCACACGAATATTCCCAGGCCGTGATCTGATCCTCCACGGACCGAGAACCCCAGCAGACCCTCTACATCCGGTGATATTGTTATCTGCAGTATGGCAGATGAACACCAACACATCCATACCACCAGTATATGTGAAATCATTGATAGGGCTGAAACGATTATACCGATTACTCAGCAATTACATTGCTCTCGCATGTTTATTACTATTGTAATAAAGCATGGTTAGCACACAGTTAGTACTCTTGATTGCCATGTTAGAGTTGCTGTCTCTGAAACGCATGTTTACTGGGTAATTACTCGCTAGAAAAGATAATAGAATGAGTACTTTAGTTGCTATCAGCCTATCGGCTTGGAAAAGTACAAATTTTGACGACGAGAGGTAATGTTTCTACGGCTTGGAAAATTACAAATTTTGACGACGAGAGGTGTAATGTTGCTACCGTACATGCATTAATTGGATCGCGTCGAAACTGCCGTGTACTAGTGCAGTGCATCTTCGCTGCTTACGGTGTGGAGCTTGCAGTGCGGGGCAACAGTTCACGCGTATCATGCAATGAGTGCATGCCGGCAACTTTAGTGGCAACCGGCGAGAAAACTGTTTTGCTAGAAACTATGTACTTGAAATGGGAATGAAAGTGATTTCCAAAAATTTGATCCCGTGCCATGATTTTGTTGTGTGCACCATAAGGGAGTGAGAATATGGTGCTAAGCCGATCGCTAAGGTATCAGCTAAGCCACTAAGGAAATATCACGACAGTTTCAGCCCTATAAATCAAAGCACAACAAACGCCCAATGCATGCTACAAGACACAATACGGTACTTCCAAGTATCACCACGTTATCAGAATCCAGAGCTAAATTGTTCAAGATGCAAGTGGACGCTTTCTGCATCCTTATCGTGGAGTTGCATCATGACTAGAAAAGGTATAATCGATCAAGTTTCCTTGGTATAAAAATTGTTGAGCGTGTACAAAGGGTTTACTATTTGTTGTTGGCTGGCTACTAGGGTACCCGGCTCAGCACTCTGCTTGAAAACATATCACATTGCGTGTGACGGCAACACAAGTTATTGTTCAGGAGTTTTGGCATTGGCTGTAAATGGTGCTATCATGATGAAATTCACGGTTTCGGACTACAAATCTCTCATGCACGTCCCGCATCATGCATCTCACATTCTCACATTCCCATTTTACCTTAAAATATACTTCACTTCTTGACTCCTTTTCTTTTTAACTTCTTACTTTTTTCCTTGTTAGCCGTGGTTGGCTACAAAAACTCTGCAATCGCCACGCAAAGTGATCATTGGCTACCCTAGCCATCTATTGCTTGGAATAAAATAAAAATAAAAATAAATAAAACACACTTAGTTCCTACCTTGATTGGCTTGACTTTCTCCTGCCGGAAGCTGTTCGCCTCGCGGCTGAACCAGGACGCGGGCGAGTGCACCTGGCGCGAGGGCGAGTGGACTGGGCGCGAGGGCGCGGACGAGGTGTGCGAGCGCGGGCGTGGCTGCTCGCCAAACGCCGTGCTGGGCGAGACGGGACGGCTGGACGACGACGAGGACGCGGCGGCATTCGGCGGCCACAGTCGCTGCGTGATGACGAGCTTGTCGAATGTCGAGACTTCGCGTGACGGCACCTGTGTGTCAACAACACACAAGAAATAGAGTATACGAAAAGGATCGCTAAGTGACTCTTGGATGATCTGAGTTTAAAGATCAGACCCACTTTCAGTCTACATCTACATGTGGAAATAAAACCCACCAGGATATCTCAGTCTACAACTCGTGCCAAAGACAGGTTATATTTCCACGGTTAGCACGGGGGAGAGTCACACCAACTATTCTCACTCCAAGGAATGCCACCACCCTCAAGGATCAAAGTGCAGATGCAGCACCTATAACAGACTCAGAACATAGGGAGGTGTGTAGATCAGAACCACCACAAAGTGCAGGGTCACAGAACGAAAATTCCATCTGCTGCATCCACGCTACCTCCGTGCCTGGGCACAGAATCTCCATTGACTGCCCGTCGCAGCACGGTAGGAAGACTAGTTCAGCTACCAAGCAGACCAACTTCTATTTCCAAATCAAGGACTTAGACCAACCCACTATGCCGCCCTAGAACGTGGTGCCTGCCCTAACAAATGCCAATACTCTGTACCTCGTTTCTGATGGAGAGTATAGCTTGGCGCTTGGCTGGCGTGTCCAGTATGATCTTCAAGCTGTTGACTAGCTGCTCGAGACTGAGCTGTTTCCTCTTGTACTGCTTGAGCAGCGACGACAACTCTCTTTGCTCCTCACCCGTCATGTTCGTCTGCAGGGAACACAAACGATGTTTGATTAATATTCCCACTAGCATCAGCTATGCGCCAGGCACCTCAAGTGTTTGGGTTAGTGAGAAACGCTTAGTACTGCGCTCAATTACCACCACTACAGTCCTTGTAACAATTCCACTTAACGCAATTGTTTGGAATAGGAATTGTCCTCGCTGTGGTGATGGTGATGTGAGTGCAGAAATTTGCAGCGTCAACGATCTTTGTGTAGTGGTGGCGGCTGATCATAATACGAATTGGCTGCAGTGGAGCCTCGTTGTTCTAAAACATGTTTGGAATCGGAACTGACCATTGCTCATAAATCATTCTTCACTGACGGCAAGCAATGTAAGCGGTATCCTTTGGCCTCCTCATCATTTATATTAGTCACACTTCCCGACGCATTTGCTCTCTAGTTGGCCTCGTTTACCATGCAAGCAACACGGCTTCCATAACGTACTAGATAATCGCAACAACTCCTCCGTACAGTTAAAGTAAAACCTGTGACTAACGACCACCCCTTGGGGCCAGAGAAAGCGGTCTTTAGTGGCAGGTGGTCCTTAGTTGGAGGTTTGCACCGCACTACCATAATGTAATGAATGTGAGACCGTCCATGCCTGGCGAAGTGGTCTGTAGTACCAGGCTGGTCGCTAGTCACGGTGGTCTTTAGTTACAGGTTTTACTGTAGTACCAGGCTGGTCGCTAGTCACGGTGGTCTTTAGTTACAGGTTTTACTGTAGTACCAGGCTGGTCGCTAGTCACAGTGGTCTTTAGTTACAGGTTTTACTGTAGTACCAGGCTGGTCGCTAGTCACGGTGGTCTTTAGTTACAGGTTTTACTGTAGTACCAGGCTGGTCGCTAGTCACGGTGGTCTTTAGTTACAGTTTTACTGTAGTACCAGGCTGGTCGCTAGTCACGGTGGTCTTTAGTTACAGGTTTTACTGTAGTACCAGGCTGGTCGTTAGTCACGGTGGTCTGTAGTACCAGGCTGGTCGCTAGTCACGGTGATCTGTAGTACCAGGCTGGTCGCTAGTCACGGTGATCTGTAGTACCAGGCTGGTCGCTAGTCACGGTGGTCTGTAGTACCAGGCTGGTCGCTAGTCACGGTGATCTGTAGTACCAGGCTGGTCGCTAGTCACGGTGATCTGTAGTACCAGGCTGGTCGCTAGTCACGGTGGTCTGTAGTACCAGGCTGGTCGCTAGTCACGGTGGTCTGTAGTACCAGGCTGGTCGCTAGTCACAGTGGTCTGTAGTACCAGGCTGGTCGCTAGTCACGGTGGTCTGTAGTACCAGGCTGGTCGCTAGTCACGGTGGTCTGTAGTACCAGGCTGGTCGCTAGTCACGGTGGTCTGTAGTACCAGGCTGGTCGCTAGTCACGGTGATCTGTAGTACCAGGCTGGTCGCTAGTCACGGTGATCTGTAGTACCAGGCTGGTCGCTAGTCACGGTGATCTGTAGTACCAGGCTGGTCGCTAGTCACGGTGGTCTGTAGTACCAGGCTGGTCGCTAGTCACGGTGGTCTTTAGTTACAGGATTTACTGTACATAGATCATGCTGTTCTTATCACTGAAATTTCCATGAATATGGCATGGCAAGGATTTTTCAAAAGGGTTTTTGAATAGCCCTCCTTTAAAGGGGAAGTTAAGGCAAAAATTAAAATTTCACCAGTTGTAGTCTTCGGGGTGCTGAGTCGAATGGTCTTGGTCCGAGAAAGCTGAGACGCTCCCTTCCTACTTGAATCTCAATCGAACTCGCGCACTTCCACCGAAACTGGGTGACTGCGCCCTACTAGATGGGGATTTGTATGCAAAATGTCACTAAAAGCGCCATTTCGTTCTTATAAAAGCACGGATGACCGCGATTGGCCCATATGTTGTAGTCTTTTGGACGCTGAGTCGACTGGGTTCGGTCAGAAAAGGCTGCGATGCAGCGTTCGCCCCTAATTCCCAATCGAACATGGTTGAACAAGCGGTCACGTACTCCTGCGTACACCAGTCACCTGGTCACCGTGCCTGCAGGGTACAACTTACAGCCTGTTTTGACCTTTTTTGGGTGCAGTCCTGTCACTCGAGTTGAACCTTGGTGTGAAAGTTGTCGCCTGCTGGCGTGGTGACCAGGTGATTTGGGCACCCAGGAGCACGTGACCGCTTCTTCAACCATGTTTGATTGGGAATAAAGGAGGAACGCTGCATCGCAGCCTTTTCGGACCAAAACCAGTCGACTCAGCGTCCAAAAGACTACAACATATGGGCCAATCGCGGTCATCCGTGCTTTTATAAGAACGAAATGGCGCTTTTAGTGACATTTTGCATACAAATCCCCATCTCGTAGGGCGCAGTCACCCAGTTTCGGTGGAAGTGCGCGAGTTCGATTGGGATTCAAGTAGGAAGGGAGCGTCTCAGCTTTCTCGGACCAAGACCATTCGACTCAGCACCCCGAAGACTACAACTGGTGAAATTTTGATTTTTGCCTTAACTTCCCCTTTAAACAGAGAAGAACTGTGAAAATGAAGAAGTGCAATAGTGTGCTTTGAGGTGATGTAAGTGCTAACGTAATACTGGGTAGTAAGTTGCGTGATAACGTCATAGGAAAGATGGCCACTACCCTCTGGCTGGTAGTCGTGAGTCAGTCGCGTGTCAAGTCAAGTGGGGGCGGGAAAGCGTTAGATCCAGTATGGGAAGGCTATCAACTTTCTTACACAAAGGCACACAATGAAAACCTTGGCAAATTAATTCCGTTGTGACTCAGAGTTTCATGGCTGAACCAATCGTCAGACGGTTGTGCACGCTGCTCTGCCTGAATCAGGCATTGAGCACTTTTGCAGAACCAAAGCATATTGCCTCTGTGTATCAACTTTCTTAGACGTGCTAACATGCACAGAGAGTAAGTGCAAGAGACAGTATGTTTGTAAGGTGTCATGGACAGCCAGGTAGGTATACTGTTGGTGTAGATGCAAAGATCAAAGTGCCGGCTGAATAGTATTGCGGTGATAGTTCAGACCATCACCCCACTATTCAGTATGCCCGCTGAGAGAAATAGTTCAGTGTGCCAGTTCAGCGTGTTGGTTCATTGTCGTATTTCATTGTCACGGATATTTCGGTGCGCTATTTCACTCGGATATTTCAGTTTTTTTCGCAATTCAATGTGCCAGTCCAATGTGCTAGTTCATTGTGCTAGTTCAGTGCATCATTTCGGTGCGTCATTTCGGTGCATTTGCTCAGAATGCTATGGTCTATGATCAAATTATTTTGTGTACCTGTGTCTGCCGTGCCATACGTGTGCTTGATGTGTCAGTGTGATCTTGCACTTTATTTCACGTGCATGTTAGCCCCAATGTCGCCTCAAAGCATACGGCTGCACTATTTTCATTCTCACAGTGATACGCCTGTTTATAAAATGGAGTTCGGAGATTGAGTAAAACGGATAAATGGAGTTCTATCCAAATACTCCAGCCGTTTAGTACTCCTGGGACTTGCACTGACGACAACTGTAAAAATTATTTTCAAAACAGCTGTATGGAAGGTTTGGTGGATTTATCTACTGGAGCTGTGTTGTTGGTGTGGTGGAGGAGGTTGGCCAGAGAGTGAGTTTTGTCCAAATCATTTTCTCCTCCCATTGTAAACACTCTAATCAGTCAGTATTACAGTACTTGTGTAACCGCGCATGTTCCCACTTGTTTCATAACTGCGTTCAGAATGACACTAGCACACACGATCGGGTTCAACCACTGATTCATTCTCCAGTACGTAGACGGACTGTACATACCTGAGCATGTCGCTGGAGAGAGAACGCAGAGAAGCGCTTCGTGAGCTTCCGACTCGATGATAGGTCGCTATACGGCGAGCTGGCGCTGGATCCGCCGTATCCATTTGAACTAGTGTACCCGTTGATTCCTCCGGAGCGACCTGCGATAGGCGTGGAGCGATGCTCGATTTCCAACTCACGTTTTCGTTTCTGCCGCCGATTGGTAGCCATTGCACCCGGACTTGCTCAGCGGCAAAGGACACTAGAAGCACACCTTTGTGGCCGGCTCGCAACTGCCTTCTTCGGTTCTGACTTGCTGGATGTAATTCCGAGTGAGTGGTTCCAGTCAGTCACGACGCGATTTTCTTACCCAGGAATGTGGGTAACTGCAGGACCAGTCAACCGTCCCGTACAGCCACGCGGTAGGATAACGCTGGAGTAGCGAAATTTGCTCCGAGCGCCCGGTCTTCCAGAGAGGATATTGCAGCAACTTTCCAATAATAATTCCTCAGTGCAAGGTGAGGCACAACCCTCTCTGATAAGCACAGAGATACGACGGCCGGGTTAGTTTATCGTAGTCTCCAGCGCTTGACGGTGCCAATGAAGTCATTCAGATTGAGAGATCACTCCCCTTCGATGTCAGCAATCTCCATATGGCATATCACGGGCAACTCCTTCTGTGCTAAAATTTAAAACACTCTTCTACCGTCGACCTGCTTCGCGAACAAACATTTCTCTCCCTCGAGCAGAATGAGTCTCGGAATTCTGTGGCTTACGGGGAGCGAAGGAAATTCTTCGGACGGCTAGGAAGCTGTTCGGAACCATGTACCCCAAGAAAACGACCCAGAGCGGCGGAACAACTAACTTCTCGTAGATAATAATTCAAACAAGGAACTGTCGACATGTCACACGGTGACACATGCCTTCGCAGCGTTTACTCACGGTCATCATGCAATGGTCGGTGGATCGATGGTGCCTGGTGGCTTTCGAAAATTCTTCACTCTGTCGCGATCAAAGTAGATTTTCAACGCATCGCAACTGTCGAATAGGGTAATTCAGAACGAAAACCTTCTAAAAGTAGGAATCAGATGTACACTTGCATGTCCTGGATCGAAGGCCGAGTGACAAGAAAGATTTACGGGTTTCCAAAATCCAGAATAAAAGCAGTGGATTTAGATTGACAGACTGACAGACTCAGTAACTGAACTGGGAATGGGCTATGCACAGGCTTCAGCCTCAGGCTGGAGGGGCTTCGGAGTTTGGTCCCTGTTGGTAGGGATGTCAGCGCGGACACTGCGCATGGCTTTGCGCATTCAATGATGTAATCGATTTTTCAACGCGGCGATGGCAGACTGAAAGAAAATGGCGATCGCCAAAAACCAGCTCAGTAAGTCGGTATTTGACGACTCCCCGATGCAGCTGGACCTAGATTTTGAAGTTTGGAACATTTTTAGAGAGAAAGAGAGGGAGAGAGAGAGAGAGAGAAAGAGAGGGCTAGAAAGAAAGATTACTCAAGCTAATGCTTCAGTAGAGTCACTAGAAGTTCTGGGCACACTGATAGGCTAATATCATCTGACGATTTCCACAGCTTGTGCCGCTTGTTGCAGAGCATAAGTGAAAATGCGCCGCCAGAAGATCGGCGATCGTGAAGTCGGCTTTGGGTAGATTTGGCTTTCGCCATCCCGAGGAGCCGCTCCTGTTGCCTGTGAGAACCAAACCACGTCTCCACACGACTACTCGAACAAAACCCTGTCCACACCTGACAATCGATGTCTCTGGAACAACGGCCCATATGCACGGCGATATGTCAGAAATGCAGAAATTCACAAGAACGAACACCGTCAAGTGGAGCATGAACGCTTCGGTCAAATTTTCTGCAAACTCTCAACATCCAACATCAAGTATTTCTGCCGGGTTTACCGTTGAATCCAGAGCTTTTCCCCGGTTAAATCCAGAGATTTTCAACTCGGAGATCGTGGCAACGATCGGCATGGTCGCCATTTTCCGCTCTGAAAGAACCCTGTCGTTTGGAACGAAAACGGCTTCGCGCCTTCCAACGAAAGCTACAAATCGATTCCAGAACACATGGGCGGCCAACATACCAAACAAGATCCCATTCTGGTAAGCAGGTAGCCTGTAACCACCATCTCCTTGCAAGGAAATTTCAGCCATTTCTCCTTCGTTCAAGGTCTCAATTTTCTGCAAAAAATAGCCAGTGTTTGGCAAAATTTCTGCATGCCACTTCTGATGCGCGTTTGGCTGCATGCGCGAACTGCATGCGCAGTGCACGCGCTGAGATCCCTACTGTTGGCGTCCGAGGATCAAGGACATGTCGACAGCCAACACTGTCAGTGCAGTTGCCACGGCCTACAGTCAATGCAACAAAATAATTCAATCATGCAGAGGATTGAGTAGCAAAGTCATCTACAGTAAAACCTGTCAAGGCGACCACTCTGAAAAGGCGACCACCTGCCCCAAAAGACCACTTGCAACCAGGACCAAGGGATATAATTTTTTTAATAATAATAGTATTTGCAGTCAAACGACTCTGGATTCGGAGACCACCTGGCAACAGAGACCACATTTTGAAGGTCCCTTGAGCGGTCGTCTTAGACAGGCTTCACTGTACATGTAGTCTTGTAGATCTACAGCCTTGTAGACAGACTCAGTGCTGCTCAATGAAATCCAGTCGTGTCACTCGAGTACGCGCCGGGCGTTGCGCTGTCCTAGACCTGCGAGCACACTGGGCTGCGAAATGATGCCAGGGCCAAACGTAGATGTACTGTTACAAATAGTTTACAGTCCTGCTCAATGAAATCCAGTCGTTTACTTCGAAGTACATGTATATTCAAATCGGTGTGGCATGATGCATGCAAGTTTTGAAATGCTGCAATACGAAGGGAAGCCATTGGGCATAGTGGGTTTGAAAACGCAAGGAATGATAAAGCGAGGGAAATGCTGAATCTCCAGACAACTAGCTGCTCGACTTTGTTAGCGAGTGAAGTAGGATTGTAATACTTTCCAGTGGGTAAACTAAATTTGGATAATTTTATGCAGGAGGGTTGGCTGCTTCGAAGGACAACTAAGTTACTTGTAATTCTACAGAGATAATTCACGGTTCATGCACAAAAAAACAGGTTTTAGCAATTGGCAATAGGGCTGTGCGTGCTTGAATTGTGTGTGTGAGCGCGCGGGTGTATGCGTGTGTGTGTGTCTGTCTGTGTGCGTGCATGCACACGCGCATATGTGTGTTTGTCTGTGTGCGTGCATGCACACGCGCATATGTGTGTCGACATGACTTGTGTGTACGAGCCTTTTGTGTAATTGCAAAAAACGGTGACGATGCAAACCTGGAGACCCAGCTAAACGTCATGGTGATACAAACTTCATCTGATCTTCACTCTGCGCCAGTCAAACACATAACCATCAACGGTGACAATGCAAACTTGGGGACCAAGCTAAGCGTCACGGAGATTGAAACACGGTCTGACCGTCCTGTTATGCAAGTCAATCACATCAGGGCAGTCGATGCACTCGAACATGACAAACTGCAGAACGTCGTCAAGATTATTGCCGATGCCCAGGTAGCTTGACAGGTTTGAACAGTAACTACTCTCAGCCAGACAGCGACGCACAAACTCGACGGACGTCCGAAGCGCCGTTTCTTTCTTCAAGCCGGCAAGCTGACTACTGAACGGCTTGGTGGGGATCAAAGCTCCGATATAGACCAGAACGGCCGTCACTACAAACGACAGGACGAGTGACGACATGCGTTCACCTGGAGATGTGCACGTGCAGGCAAGCGCACAGGAACACGTGCACACACACACACACACACACACACACACACACACACACACACACACACACACACACACGCATGCATACGCACACGCACACACACACACACACACACACACACACACACACACACACACACACACACACACACACACACATATATCCGGAAAAGACACCGGAAATCTCAGTACCCACTCTTTCTAAAAGTCTTAAATGATTTTCCTGTGCCAACATACTGTGCTTTCTGGAGTATAAGCCGTACTTTGAACATTCAAAATTCTTCCAAAAAAGGGAGGGGTGCGGTTTATACTCGAGTGCGGCTTATACTCGAGTGCGGCTGGTACTCTGAAAAATACGGTTCCTGTAGATACCCAATGAGTTGCCCAAGTGAACTATATAATATCAAGGAAATACCCCAAACGCCATCTCATTTAGTCACTCTAGTCTATTTATAAACAATAAAAAGGACCAAGGACCTCCTGATGATGGGCCTTGCCCGAAAATTTGATCTAATGTATATCAATTGCAGTGTAGCCTAGAGACCGTTAGAGAGAGTGTGTACAAGGTTTGTGTACAGGATGTATGGATTCATGTATTGGCTACAGTGGAGTCTCCAAACCTTGAGAAAAGGATCTACAAGTTACGCTAAAATGTCCACTGACACCACCAGTTACTGAACAATCAGCTCATGCGATAACATTGCACGACACTGACCGACGGTACTGACGTTCTACACCTAACTGGCTAACAGCTCTAGCACATCTTGGATGCGCACTCCAACAGCCTTCCAACTTGGAAGGTTCTAAGTTATAGAGATAACACAAGGAGTTCCTTGGTTATTTTTTCCAAATTTATCCTTGGCTCTCCATCCGAGTTCACTCCAGTTTATGCAGAGTTAGTACAACAAACCTAATGAGAAGATCCCAGCGTCCTTTAGAATCCTCAGAATCGGATCTCGGTTGAATTTTGGAATTATTTGAAACAGCACACATGTCTCGTCCCACGATAATGATCCATCCTGTAAAGAAAGTAGAAAGGACATGATGGAATTATTGGGGTGGATAGACAGAGGGGTAAAGGGAGAAAGAGAGTTAGAGAGAGAGAGAGAGAGAGAGAGAGAGAGAGAGAGAGAGAGAGAGAGAGAGAGAGAGAGAGAGAGAGAGAGAGAGAGAGAGAGAGAGAGAGAGTACGTGTGTGTGTGTGTGTGTGTGTGTGTGTGTGAGAGAGAGACAGTGTGTGTGTGTGCGTGCGTGTGTGTGTGTGTGTGTGTGTGTGTGTGTGTGTGTGTATGTGTGTGTGTGTGTGTGTGTGTGTGCGTGTGTGTGTGTGTGTGTATGTGTGTGTGTGAGAGAGAAAGAGTGAGAACAACGAGAGAATGAGGTAGATAGATACATAGAGAGGGAGACAGAGAGATAGATAGATAGATAGATAGATAGATAGAGAGAGGGAGAGAGAGAGAGAGAGTGTGTGTGTGTGTGTGTGTGTGTGTGTGTGTGTGTGTGAGAGAGAGAGAGAGAGAGAAATAGAGAGAAAGAGAGAGATTCTTGTGTCTACCATCTAACTCAGACAATGTCGTGGATCACACATATTCGAAAGCCATATGCAAAGTCAATACGTAACGCAAATAGCTGTGCTATAACCTTCTCTGAGCACCACTTACAATGCAAAGGCGAGAGTACAGCAAATGCAGTATTTTCTGATTTCTTAACCAGCTCTGGATATCATAATTGTACGTATTCTTTTCACTCGCATCCCTCTATAATGTGCCATTCATGTTTTACATGCTGGAATGGGGACCCCCTGATCGGCTTCCCAGCCTCTGGGGAATCCAGAAATATATCAATTTACAGTTCTTTTTCTAATTGTCCGCAAACTCCAACGCAGTCATTTACACATTTAGGAAACTTCTCTTCTGAAATCCAAACTCCAAAAGCGGTCTCTTCACTGCGATTCAAATTCAAATTTACATTACAGCAATTTTTTGGGCCTGGCCCATCTTCAGGGTGATGAAAAAAAATGTTGGTGTGTTGAAAATTTGAATTTGAATCGCAATGGAGAGACCGTTTTTTGGAGTTTGGAGTTGAGAAGTGAAGTTTCCTACCGTTTCATCTTTATAAATAATGGGACAGCAGCTGGGATAGCCACTGTACGCGCCAAAAACAATCCGACAAATGCTGCACATGGTAGTCGACTATGATGCATGTAGCATTGGCGGGATTATTTTGGCAAATATAGTAGTTCAAAGTAGCAGAGATTTACTGTGGCCGACATAAGTCGGTAATGGTGATGATATGTGGACGCGCCCCTCACCTCATGCACGTAACTTAGGACGCTGGTGGCGAAATACTCCTGATACCA
>NC_088655.1:11692952-11730452 GCF_964019385.1 Sycon ciliatum
AGGAATAGGAAAAGTCTCTACTCGAAGAAGAAAGAATTTCTAGGTCGCATACGCAGCGAATGTTAGCGTGTGATCAGAATAGAAAATAACCCATTGTCACTGTATCTGTAACAAGCATACCAAGGTGCTTATGGGTCAAACGCGGTATCACACTGTATATAGAGAAATACTCATGTGAGGAATGTGGCAGCAGAATATTTTTTAAACTTGGATGTGAGCCATGTGCCGGGGCAAGAGCAAAACAAGGACAATTATGTGAGTATGCTCGATCCAAGCCATGACCATAGGTGATTGATTGATTATGAGGGAGAAAATGGATCTGGATCTGGATCCAATTGAATGATCACGGCCTGCACAAGTGGCAGGACTTCTTCCACAGGCGAATGACTCTCAGTTGACGATGAATTCCAAAATGGGTCATGAGCAAATCAGTGCTGGCCTCACGTAGAAAAAATATAACCAACCGCCATACCCTATTCCAGTTGACTAGAGTAACGAAAAGGGGTTTGTCTACAGACAACTACTCAATTCTGTTGCTATTCACTATCGCCGCATGCGCTGGATGGAAAATTATTCATTGTGATGTCGAAATAATTATGGTGTTTCGGGCCAATCACCCATCGTCGGCACCAGACGTATGTAATCAAGCACGCTCAGGAGGTCATGATGGCTGAATCTTGCCCGAGCCTGCAGCCCAAGGGCCGTAGGCCCGAGGGCTGCAGGCAAGGGCAAGATTCAGCCATCATGACAGGCAGAGCGTGCTTGATTTGATTTCTTACATCGCGAAGCAACATATTAGGGAAGGTCGAAAGGTCGAAAGGTCGAAAGGTCGAAAAATTATTCCCGAAATGACGTCAAACGGTCCGAACATTCCCGAAATGACGTCAAACGGTCCTGAAACTCCCGAAATGACGTCAAACGGTCCTGATGGCCTGATTATGCCCGCGGCGGGAAGATCGCCTATTGGTCATGGCCCCGGCAACGATCGCGTGTCATGTAAGAATAGAGAACTCTGAAAGAATGATTTCAGAATGAACTCGGATGGAGAGGCATGGATAAATTTATAGAAAATAAAAAGGACCAAGGAACTACAAGTTGTTCAATAATATCCACCTCCAGTTACTAAACAATCAGCTCATGCGATAACATTGCACGACACCGACCGATGGTACTGACGTTCTACAACTAACTTGCTATTCCAAGTTGGAAGGCTGTTGGAGTGCGCATCCAAAATGTGCTAAAGCTGTTAGCCAGTTAGTTGTAGAACGTCAGTACCGTTGGTCAGTGTCCTGGCAATTTAGACCGTTGTCATTAGGTTTAGGCCTGTTTAGGAACTCCACTCTAACTAATGCCAAACAACAACAATTTTATCGCATGAACTGGTTGTTTAGTAACTGGTGGTATTAGTGGACATTATAGCGTAATTTGTAGTTCCTTGGTCCTTTTTCTTTTCTATAGATATAATTATGGGTGGTTGTTGTTTGATGATGCCCGAGTCCAACTGAACGTGTCACAAGTCACCTGGTGATTGCGTAGAGCAAGAATTTTGGAGTTGCGACAAACTCAACCAAATCTCCTTTGTGCCTTTTGTGTGCAGTGGTGCTCCACACTATCGTGTCTAATGCTCTGGTGTTATTTGGACTACAGAGGTTGACATCGCCGGTGGATCATGCTATTTAGATTACTTGATGACAATACGTCAGGAGAAGAGGACATTTAATACGTACGAGGAGGCGATCAGCCTGGGCCTGAAGGACAAGACCAAGCGAGCCTGCGGGGACACCATGAATGACAGTAAGGTAGAAGTTCAGGAGGTTGAAGCAGATATATGAGCTGGAGAGCTGATGCTTGTTTGAGCCTACTATTGTGTGTGTGTGTGTGTGTGTGTGTGTGTGTGTGTGTGTGTGTGTGTGTGTGTGTGTGTGTGTGTGTGTGTGTGCATGTGTGTGTGTGTGTGTGTGTGTGTGTGTGCGTGTGTGTCTTGCTCTTGAGCAGGACGGTTTGAATTTTTTGAGCTCTTCCGTATCTGGTCTTCTTTACCGTTTCATAGCTGGGCTTTGCCCAGCGGGGCAGCTCTGGGCCCTCCAGAGTTGTCCTTAGTTCTGCACTAGGCAGGTTCATCGGGGAGTGGGTTCACGGCACAGTCGCCAGGACAAATTATTTTTGATATTGTCACGGCTGTGTCGTCCACTCTCCGCCATTCGCAGTGGGTTGGCGACCCCTCGGATGTGTATCTCTTTAGCTACGACGCGACCCGAGTCATGTGTCGGGGGCAGAAGCGGAGAGACGAAGACGAAGAATATCCGCTTTGCGACGTGGAACGTCCGAACGCTTGTCAATGCTGACGGCTCTGTCGAGACTGCCGCTCGTCGGGGGCGCGTGAGCGAGGATAGAAAGATAAATTTAGTAGTCCGCGAGGCCGAGCGCTTGGGTCTGGAGGCAATTGGACTGCAGGAGACGAAATGGTTCGGCGCTGCGTCGTACTCTGTTGGTGATGCGTTGGTTATATCGTCGGGTCGACCTCTGCCGACTGGGAATTTCACTCGTGGAGAAGGAGTCGCCGTCTTGTTGAGGCGGCGTGCCAGAGCGGCGTTTGAGCGCGGAGGCTCGCAGCAGAGTGCTGTCTCGTCCAGACTTATGACATGTAAGTTGAAGTTTCCTCTGTGTACTGGCACCCAGCGGCAGTGCCCTGCTGAGAGAGCGTCTGTGTGGGTACATCTGGTTGTTTGTTATGCACCCACGTTCCGGGCCAGTCGATCAGTGAAGGACGCATTCTATACAGATTTGCAGCAGACTGTCATGGCTGTTCCTCTCTCAGATCATTTGATCGTCCTTGGGGACTTCAATGCACGTGTGGGTTCTGCTGTTGAGCCTCAGTCTTCTGGTTTGTGGCGGGATGTCCATGGAGGCTTTGGCATTGGTGAGCGCAATGATGCTGGGATGGAGTTGTTGGATTTCTCGTTACGCAATAACCTGACCATCTGCAACACCCATTTCCGGAAGAGGATGATACATCTGGCTACGTGGCGGCACCCGAGATCCCAACGTTGGCATTGTATTGATTATGTACTTGTCCGTGTAAGTCAGATGCAGTATGTTGTGGATACCCATGTGATTCGCGGTGCAGAGTGCAGTACTGACCACAATCTCTTGTGTATGACGTATTGCCTGCCAGGGAGGATTGTGCCCGGCCGAAATCAGAATCAAAAGCGCAGGAACCGGCGGTTTGCGGTTCAGGAGCTGCTGACTGTGCCGGGTATGACTGACGAGAGGCGGGAGTTAGTCGAGTGCACCCGAGCGGAGTATGGCCACTGTTTGTCTGGTGGCTTGGAGAACTTTGATGCTGGCGGACTCATCGAGGAGCAGTGGTCCTGTATTAAGAAGGCTATAACGTCATCAGCTAAGGCGGCAATCGGGCATGAGAGGCGTAGCAGTCCTGACTGGTTTGTCCAGAGTGCGGCCACATTGGAGCCTATTCTGAAGGCCCGGAATGATTTGTATCGGAAATGTCGCTCTGGTTCCCGGGCGGATTTGGTTGCCTACAGGGAGGCCCGTGGTGAGGCCCGTGTGGCTGTTCGTTCCGCAAAGGAGAGTTGGCTCAGTAAACAAGCTGACATCGTGGAGGCTGAGCGGTTTAATACCAAGAGTGCCTGGGCTGCCATTCGGGCGATTCAGCGATGCTTTGGGGGCATCACACCCATGAAGGTGCAATCCATCCAGGACACCGATGGCATTGTATGCACGTCGTTGGAGGCCATCTCGTCCAGGTGGTATGAACACTTTTCAAACGTCCTTAATATCAGGAGCCTCTATGACTTGGACGTTTTCGGTACGCTGGAGGTCAGGCCCATCGACGAGGAGCTCGCCATCCCTCCATCTCCTGAGGAAGTTGGTCGAGCTATACGTGCAATGGCTAATGGCAAGGCAGCTGGCGCATCGGGGATCCTGCCCGAACTTGTGAAGTATGGCTCCAGTGAGCTGCATGAATGTTTGCTGGCCTTGCTTTTGACTGTCTGGTCCACAGGTGGTGTTCCTCAGGAGTGGCGGAATGCCCAGCTGGTGCCAATCCCAAAGCGTGGAGATCTATCGCTCTGTGACAATTGGCGTGGGATCTCTCTTTTGGAGGTGGTGGGCAAGATGGCTGGTCGCTTGATACAGAACCGCCTTCAATCCAGGGCCGAGCATCTCCTCCCGGAGTCTCAGTGCGGATTTCGACCCAACCGTGGCTGTGCTGATGCTGTGTTTACTGTCCGGCAACTGGTGGAAAAGGCATACGAGCATCGTACAAAAATATTTTGTATCTTCGTGGACTTGAGAAAGGCATATGATTCTGTGCCTAGGGCTGCACTGTATCGTGCTCTTTCTGTCCTTGGTATTCCTCCGACTCTCCTCAAGGTCATTGAGTCATTTCATGATGGCATGGTGGCGGAGGTGCGTGTGCCTGGAGGTGTCACGGATGAAATTCGTGTGGAGAACGGCCTGAGGCAGGGTGTGTAATGGCCCCAATCCTCTTTAACCTCTATCTGGCTCTGGTGGTGGAACGTTGGCGGTCTGTTCTCGCTGATCGTGACCCAGACATTGGCATCCAATTTCACTATCGCTTGGATGGCCAGTTATTCAACCCAGCACGACGAACCCGTACCTATCAGCAGACCGCTGTTGTTGATGTTGAGTATGCGGACGATGCAAACTTTGTAGTTGGTTCGCGGGAGCATGCTGTGTTGGCCTTGACGGCGTTCCAGGATGTTTCTGCTGAATTTGGCCTCACTGTGAGTATACCCAAGACCAAGTTTATGGTGGCTGGTGTTGGTGTTACTTCAGTTGACACTGCTGGCATTCCGCTTCATGGACAGGTGGTGGAAAATGTTTCCTCCTTCGTTTATCTGGGTTCTGTCATCACTCCGGATGCGCGTTCTGCGGGAGACGTTTCGAGGCGTTTGTCACTCGCCTCGCGTGCCTTTGGATCGCTTCAGGATGTGTTTGCTAATCGTGATCTTTCACTCCATGTGAAGCGCCGATTGTATAACGCCTGTGTGATGACAGTGCTACTGTATGCTTCGGAGTGCTGGTGCCCTTTGCAGGGTGACCTCCGGCGCCTCGATAGTTTCCACCACCAATGCATCCGTAGCATCTTGTGTGTTTCGCGAACACAACAGTGGGAGGAACGCATCACCAATGAGCAGCTCCGAGAGATGTGGGGTGATACATCGCTATTGTCCTCCCGGCTTCGGAAGCGGAGGCTTGAATGGCTTGGCCATGTGGCCCGCATGTCGGATGTTCGTGTGCCCAAGCAGCTGTTGTTTGGCTTCCTACCGTCGCCTCGGCCTGCGTGTGGTCCCCGTCGTCGCTGGAGGGATGTGATTTCGGCTGATCTTCGGCACATCGGCATTGAACATCTAGCTTGGTATGGGATTGCTCAGGATCGATCTGCCTGGCGGGTGGCTGCCGTTGGGCCGAGCCTCGGCGGTCCTTCCCATGACCAATCTCAACGGGTGGACTATCTTATCTGCCACCGTTCGTTTCGTCGGCCAGGTGACAAAGCAAGACACAAGTGTAGCGCAGAACGAAGTCTCCCCATCCAGGGACAGCGTGGTGCTGTGCAGTGTGGTACATGCAGGAGGTGGTTTCACTCTCGTGGTGGCTTGCGTGTACATCATTGTTTGCCCCTGGAACCATCGGAAGCGTCCGCGCCGGCATCACCTATTCCGCTCAACGTCCCAGCTTCTCTCTTGTGTGTGACATGCAATCGGCAGTTCAAGTCAGTGCCTGGTTTCAGACGTCACAAGTGCGACCGTGGCCATCGAGCAACCAAGTCTGATAGAGCGTCGTATGGTGTTCGCTGTTCTCGCTGCAGCCGTCAGTTCCGTCGACAGAGTGACCTGAGTCGTCATCTCCGTTTCTGCTCCTGACAATGACTCTGGCTCCTTTCGGAGTGGTGTGGCCCTTGTGGCAACCAAGCTACAGTAGTAGTAGTAGTGTGCGTGTGTGTGTGTGTGCGCATGCGTGTGTGTGTGTGTGTGTGCGCATGTGTGTGTGTGTGTGTGTGTGCATGTGTGTGTGTGTGTGTGTGTGTGCATGTGTGTGTGTGTGTGCGTGCGTGTGTGTGTGTGTGTGTGTGTGTGCCCGTGTGCTGAGAAGTGTGCGCTTGGCTCAACTATGGCAAAAGACGAACTCTTTTCGAGGAGAAATCTTTCGGAGCCTCATGAGAAGATCATCCGCCTTAAATCATCTACCATAGTGCATTTTCTCCCATTCAAATTTGATCACGGTGGCTTGTTGTTTTATTTTGCAAATCCAAGCGGGAGTTTTTTCCCAATAGCAATTTAGCAAAAAAGACATAGGTATAAGGGCAGGAAAGAGTTGTATGTAAAATAATATGTGTACGCATGTATGCACTGGAAATAATTTCCATGTCATAAAGCTGCTGAACATCAGTTCTTTGCCAAGCAGCCATGTTTGTGTATACCAAGGGCATTTTGCAGATACGCCAATGAGGCCACCATGCTGGCACTGATCAGTTCAGGAATCTCTGCCAGCTGTTGCCGACATGAGCATACCTGTTAAGTCCTGTAGCAAGTGCACAGCACCTAGACTGCTCTGTCTAAGTTATAGAATTTGGAAGTAGTTTTGGAAATGATGGAATTGCGAAGCATTAGCAAATTCTCAAGCTGTATGTTTCTTTCACCAATGTCGTTCACACTGCTGCACTACGCACGGCCATTTCTCTACAGGGTGGGAAAATTGGAGAGGCAGTCAAGACAACATCGACATTGTGAACTTGAGGAGAACTGGCGAAGTCAAAGACCTTCACTATAGCGTCGGCCAGTACAGGGTCATGGTGGGTTTGCAGCATGACTGTTCTTTCTGTTCAGTCCTGTCACATGGCCCTTATCAAAAGACCAATAGTGGGCCTCTACATCCTAATGATGAGAGCTTGAACGTTTAGAATTTTTTATGAAAGTGCACAAAAAAACAAAACAAAAAAACTAGCTCAGTGGCAAGAGCATCGTTGGCTACAAGCGAGGGTTCCTGGAACGAGTCCTGTTGGTAACAGTCAATTTTTTTCTGCCGACTTTTGCTGTTTGCGCCTTTTCCTAAAGCCAGTGAATGTTTTATGACTTGGCGCTCTCCGCGTGCTAGTTTGTACGTGAAATGTGTGGGTTACAGTCAGGGCTGCGTCTGTGTCTTTAGTTCATCGTAAAACCTTGAAAATTCAGACTTTAAAACAAAGTGAGTGAGTGAGTGATTCTGAATTGTAGGTATCGCATTGTATTTGAATGCATGGATTCTCCACAGGCCTCAGCCTAAATCGAAGGAGTTTCCATTTTTTATTTTTTTATTTTGAACAGTCGTCTTCGACAGGTTTCACTGCTCCAGCGTAGTAACAACACATGTCATTTTGTTGTCACTGGTGATCATAATAACAGACTGCTTGTTCTCTTCTACCTCTATGCCTGTGCGGACAGGGTGATCACTATTTCCGCACCAATTTGGCAGACTGGCCATTCGAGACCCAGAAGCTCGAGCTGATATTGGAATTCAATTCTCAGCTTCAAGGTCCTGTAAGTGGATGTGCATCGTATGCTACCTAGTAGTACCTACATACATACATAAGTATGCCACAAGCCAGAGCTCCCACTAAACAAATAATAAGTGTATTTCTACAGGATGCTTGAATTGCACATGATGCCAGCATAGTATCAGTATGATGTCAGCTTGATGTGAGCATGATGTCAGTATGATGTCAGTATGATGTCAGCATGATGTCAGCATGATGTCAGTATGATGTCAGTACAATGTCATGGTGTCAGGATGATATCAGCTTGATGCCCTGGTATGAGCGTAATGCCAAGTTGATGGTTTTAGCAATTAGATTGATAGTCGTATAAGGTCGCAAGAGTGTGCAACATTGGATGTCCTTTGTACGAGGCCTGCTGACAACGCAAAACATATCACATGGTGCAGCGTTCTTTGTTTTTGTTCATGGTCCACTTTTAGCGCCTAGTGAAGTTGTGAAAACATCACTCTCAGACAGAAACGCACACAGCTCATGCAAGTCATGAGCATGAGCAAGATGTCAGATACTCTGACTCTGAGCATGCTGGGCTTCATTGTACGTAGTAAAAATCGTACAGTCAACTTCGCTAATAACGACTATGGATATAACAACAATTTGCGAATAACGACAGAATTTACATGCCCAGAGCAAAGTCCCATCAAACCGTAATACATATAGTGAGACTTCGGATACAAAGACACTTCGCGAATAAGGTCATTTTTTGATGCCCCGCCGAGTGTGGTTGTAAGCAAAGTCGACTGTACTTGAACCACGTGAGGTTAGTTCTCACCGTCCGGAACTCCATGTGCAGAGTGACACATTCTCGGCGGCTTATTTACTTTTCATAGTGTATGGCATAAACAGAAGTCAGGCTTTCTGAATTACGCACATTTAGGCATCGTTTCTCTAGTATGTGTGTCAGCGTACTGACGCTTCAAGGACATACGCGGGTGAGTTGATTCTTCGAAATTCTTCTTCTACAAATACAAACTTTGCTACTCTCTGATTTTTTCCCTTTGCTGTTCAGGCATTCGACACAGTGTTCTGCCACATTGACGAATATAGGTGAGTGCATTATGACCAAGGTATCCAGGCCGTGTAGAAAGCTTGCTGTTCCGAAAAAGAAAAAAAGGTTACAAGAATTTTTGTAGAAGTGCCATGGCGGTGGGTGAAGTTCTCACTAATGCCTTGGATCTCTTCCGATTGTGCCTCACTTCACTAGCCAGGACACGCCGTAATGTGAGCATTGTGTTGAAGTTCATCTACTTTGATGGGTCTAGTTGCTACAGTCTGTATGAAATGGAACTGCAGGTGACAACGCCACCACAATTTTTGTCTTCTCTGAATGTTTCCAGTGGTCGTTTTTTTGTCAGTGCTGCTGTGGGTTTACTGTGTTCAACTGCTCACAGTGGCTTATCAAGCTCTATACGGTTTCCCGGAGAGACGGCGTTGGCACTAGTATACTCTCATCAAGTCGTCGAGCGCTGCTGGCCCCCGTTCTCCAACCCAGACGCGAAGTGCGCCAAGAGCAAGGCCATCACTCCCAACTGCCCATGTCACCAGCCCACTCATGTCTACCACAACCAGACAAGTCACTTTTCCTGCAGGTCAGGACTTCTGATGATGTGTAGTTGCCTGTAATGGTACATACCTGCACCATGAAAATTTAGTCTGCTGATATTGATACCATAAAGAAAAAGAAGGAATTAGAAGTTGCGACTTCGGCAGTATCAGTCATGAAGTCCGGATTAATCTGGATGGCACTCGTGAGTCAGTCAAGTGTCAAGTTTGGCAAGAAGCATGAGTTCCTTGGAACAACCAACTTCATAAAGAACAAGGTTTACGTTGGAGGTGTAGAGATTGTGCACATGATGGCATGGTGGGCGAGCCAACAAAATCGCTCATGGGTGCTAGGTGATGCTCATGGGTGCTAGGTGATGCTCATGGGTGCTAGGTGATGCATTTTCCGGGGCTTACACGCTCCCTTTCCATTTCTGGCAATACATTTTATCTTACGCCAACTCAAAAGGAGACAAGGACACCATTTTGCTGGCTTCCACCATGCTATTGCTTGTCACACCTGTAGTAGCTCAATTTTCTGCTACCACGAGCTATTTTGTTCGTTCTCTATCATCTACCAGAAGTAGTCAATGATGAATTCTGGAAAAAAATTAATATCATATCAGTAACACCTGCTTACTTCTTGTTGCTTTGCTGTGCAAAGATGTCAAGGTGGCAAAAAGATCTCGACCCGTTACTATGGAATGATCAACTTTCGGCGGCCAGGTTAGTTCACTTGCAATGTAAAGTGGTGTCCGGCAACATCAGGAAAAGGTCAGATCATAGGTGGAGCTGATGGAAAAGTGATTACGGCTGAGCTGTGATCTTCATGGATGTGTACATGTGTGTGTGTATGGGCATGTATGCTTTGTGTGTGTGTGTGTGTGTGTGTGTGTGTGTGTGTGTGTGTGTGTGTGTGTGTGTGTGTGTGTGTGTGTGTGTGTGTGTGTGTGTGTGTGTTGTGTGTGTGTGTGTGTGTGTGTGTGTGTGTGTGTGTGTGTGTGTGTGTGTGTGTGTGTGTGTGTGTGTGTGTGTGTGTGTGGTGTGTGTGTGTGTGTGTGTGTGTGTGTGTGTGTGTGTGTGTGTGTGTGTGTGTGTGTGTGTGTGTGTGTGTGTGTGTGTGTGTGTGTGTGTGTGTGTGTGTGTGTGTGTGTGTGTGTGTGTGTGTGTGTGTGTGTGTGTGTGTGTGTGTGTGTGTGTGTGTGGTGTGTGTGTGTGTGTGTGTGTGTGTGTGTGTGTGTGTGTGTGTGTGTGTGTGTGTGTGTGTGTGTGTGTGTGTGTGTGTGTGTGTGTGTGTGTGTGTGTGTGTGTGTGTGTGTGTGTGTGTGTGTGTGTGTGTGTGTGTGTGTGTGTGTGTGTGTGTGTGTGTGTGTGTGTGTGTGTGTGTGTGTGTGTGTGTGTGTGTGTGTGTGTGGTGTGTGTGTGTGTGTGTGTGTGTGTGTGTGTGTGTGTGTGTGTGTGTGTGTGTGTGTGTGTGTGTGTGTGTGTGTGTGTGTGTGTGTGTGTGTGTGTGTGTGTGTGTGTGTGTGTGTGTGTGTGTGTGTGTGTGTCTGCATTTTATGACAGCTTGCAGACCTTCATTGACAGCGTTCCAAAGTCAGACCAGTATTGCATTCTTGGTGACTTCATTGCTAGAGTTGGAGTTGGCGAGGTGGATGATGAGTGGAGTGACGTGCGGGGGCAGCATGGTTTTGGTCGTATGAACTCAGCAGGAGAGGAGCTGCTCAATTTCTTGGCACGAAATGGAGCTGTTGTATGCAACACATTATTCAAGAAGAAGGAAATCCATAAACATACCTGGTTTCATCCACGCTACAAGCACCCGCACTGTATTGATTATTGCATCATACCACAAGCACATCGGTCGCAGTGTTTGGACTGCCAAGTAATACGTAATGCGGAATGCGACACTGACCATAGTTTCTAGGCATGAAATATCGTCTAGGTGCCTTGCCCAGTTCACATGTCTCCCGCAATGGTGTGGGGCGATCGAAACCCATTGCTGTGTCGCGCCTGCGTAGTGGTGCTCCGGAGGATATGGAGGTTGCGCGTGAGAGATTCTCCAAGGGCATGGATGCTGAGCTGGAGAAGGTTTGGACCCCGAATCCGTCCATCGAGGAGTGGTGAAGTACCCTCAGGACGACCACCATCAACGTTGCCAGCGACTGCCTGGGTCGGGAGAGGCGCCGACAGCCAGAATGGTTTACAGACAAGCGCACTGAGATCGAGTCGGTACTCCGTGATCGGGACAGTTGTTACTCAACCTGGATGTCAACGCGGAAGGCCAGTGATCTGGATTTGTACAAGAAATCTCGTAGTGCGGCGCGGTGCACTATGCGGAGGCTGAAGCGAGACTGGCTGCTGAGACAGGCAAAGGATTGTGAATGGTTTGGCTTGACGGCGAAGAGCGGTTGGGAGTGTATCGGTAACATTAAGACCACCTTGGGTGGTATGCGTCCCCGTGCAGCAACTGCTATCAGAAACAAGCAAGGAGAGATCTGTGACACGGCAGAGGCCACCGGTGGAAGGTGGCGTGAACATTTCGATGGCCTCCTGAACATTGCCAGTGCTTACGACTTGGAGGTAGTGGATTCGATCGAGCAGCGGCCGGATATGACGGAGCTTGGTGTCGTGCCTGAGTGTGATGAGATTTGGCGTGCATTGCGAGGGATGAAGTGTGGCAAGGCATGCGGCGGATCCGAGATATCTGTGGAGATGCTGAAGTACGGCGGCCCTACCCTGATTGCGAGGTTGCATGAACTGATACGGGTGGTGTCGGAGACTGGCAGCGTTCCACAGGATTGGTCTGATGCTATCCTCGTCCCCATCCCCAAGAAGGGTGACCTGGGGTCTTGCGACAACTGGCGTGGGATATCGTTACTGGATGTGGCTGGAAAGCTAGTTGGTCGCATGATTGCCAATCGTCTGCAGGTTCTCGGAGAAAGGTGCTTGCCTGACTCGCAGTGTGGTTTCCGCAGGGGCCGTGGTTGTTCGGATATGGTGTTTGCTGTGCGGCAGATCCTGGAAAAGTTGCACGAACATGCCACGAAAGGTTTCGCTGTATTTATCGATCTGAAGAAAGCGTACGACTCGGTTCCGCGGAGTGCTATGTGGAGAGTGTTGGCTAGACTTGGCGTCCCAGGGAGTCTGATCGCCATCATCAGTTCCTTCCATAGCGACATGACTGCCAGTATTCGTGTGGGTGGAGACCTGCTTGCACCGATTCGGGTTGAGAATGGCTTGCGGCAGGGTTGTACTATGGCCCCAGTTTTGTTTAACCTATACATGTGTGCAGTCTTCGAGAGATGGCGTGGCGTGATTGCTGATGATGGTGAGCTGGGGATCCCACTCGTCCAGTTTCGGAGGGAGCGGCTTTTCAACACCAGATTGGCAGAGTATCGCAGAGTTCGGCTGACGGAGTGTCAGTTTGCGGATGATTCAGCCTTGCTCGCAGTTACACATGCTGGTGCTGAGAGGGCTCTATCCTCGTTCAGGGATGTAGCTGGTGCGTTTGGCCTTAGTGTCAATATGTCCAAGACCAAATTCATGGCGGCTGGGGCTGGTATTGTGGATGCCGACCAGACCCCTTTGGATGGTGTTGTTGACCACGTTGAGGCCTTTCGCTATCTCGGTTGTCATGTTACGCCAGACGCCCGGAGCTCATTTGATGTGTCTCGGCGAGTTGCTGCTGCATCGGGTGCGTTCTGTACACTGCGGGAGTCGGTTTTCGCCAGTGATGACTTCAGCATCGCCATCAAGCGCATCGTGTATGGAGTGACTGTCCTGGCGGTCCTTCTTTATGGATCTGAGAGTTGGACCGTCAGGCAGCGTGATGTCCGTCGCCTGGAGTCCTTTCACCTGCAGTGCGTGCGTTCCATCCTGAAGATAAATCGTGGCCGGCAGATCGAGGAGCACATCTCCTCTCTCCAGGTTCGCAGGATGTGGGGCGATATGGAGGAGATCGCGGATAAAGTCAGAGTCCGCCGACTTCGATGGCTTGGCCACGTCTCCCGCATGCCAGATGGGATCCCTCGTCAGCTGCTGTACGGCGCATTACCCTCCAAACGTCCACCGCATGGACCCCGTAAGCGCTGGAAGGACTCCGCGAAGTGCGACTTGATGGCTGTTGGCGTTCCTCTGGAGCAGCTTGGTGACATCGTCCAAGATCGACAGGGATGGCGGGTCACCTGCCATGATGCTGTCGACGCTATTGTCCAGTCCCGCATGGAGCCTGTGGCGAAGCCCCTCATCTGTGGCACTTGTGCGCGCAGTTTTCGTCGGCCGCAGGATATTGCGAGGCACAAGTGTAACGCTGTTCGCGCGGCCCGCGCGCGCTGAGTATGGCGTTCCCCGCCCGGTGGACAACACGTCTCCTGGTCTGCCCCGTATGGGGCCACATAGCCAGTCATGGCAGTGGAAGAAGGAAGGAAGGAAGGATGTTTGAAGAGTGTGTGTCCCGTGTGATGCATGCTAATCAATCCGTACTGGCTTAACACCTCCAAACGGCTTTACACTCTTCACAATGTTACCTTATGTGTATTCGGCCTTTCGCATTTCCTTACCTTAGTCAAAATGCAATGTTGGAAAGCCTTGGCAATACTTCCGCTTCTGTCATGAAAGTCTTGTCTCTGTTCCATTGTGGGAATCCAACCACCAATTTCATTCATCTGTGCACAACTGGCGAATGAAAGTACAGAGCTGCTCGATGAAATATGATCGCGTGAATAAACCCCTGCACTGTGCACCAGTTCGCCATCCCAGTGTTCGCAGGTCTAGCGCTACCCAGCGTTCAATGTGACATTGACTCGCGTGATTGAATTTCAGTGAGCAGCACAAGCCATGTACAGTAAAACCTGTGACTAACAACTACTCCTTGGGGCCAGAGAAAGCGGTCTTTAGTGGCAGGTGGTCCTTAGTTAGAGGTTTGCAGCACACACAACCATAATTGAATGTGAGACCGTCCGTGCCTGGCGAAGCGGTCTGTAGTACCAGGCTGGTCGCTAGTCACAGTGGTCTTTAGTTACAGGTTTTACTGTAGTACCAGGCTGGTTGCTAGTCACAGTGGTCTTTAGTTACAGGTTTTACTGTAGTACCAGGCTGGTTGCTAGTCACAGTGGTCTTTAGTTACAGGTTTTACTGTAGTACCAGGCTGGTTGCTAGTCACAGTGGTCTTTAGTTACAGGTTTTACTGGACTTAGACACTGTTCATCAGAGGAAGAAAAGTTTAGAGGTGCTGCTCAACCACAGTAAAACCTGTCAAGGCGAGCACTCGGATAAGGCGACCACCTGTCCAAGAAAACAACTGAAACCAGGACCAAGGGATGCTATTTCCAGTCAAATGACCCTGGATAAGGAGTAGTGGTATGCACGGGTGGTCGGGTACCCGTGCTACCCGTGAGGACCTCGGGTAGACGGGTACAGAATAGTACCCGAAAACCCGAAGTCGCAGATGACATCATGTACCGTGAGTGCATGTGTACAAATTCATGTAAATACTCCGCATGTCTACCCAGTGTGTAAGGGAAGGGGTGCATTGTGGTGTTTCCATGGAAACATTACCCGATCGGGTACCCGTACTAACCGTGGAAACTACCCGAACCTGATTTTCGAAGAAAATGCTACCCAACTAAGCCTTAATAAGGAGGCCCCCTGGTAACAGAGACCACGTTTGAAGGTCCCTTGAACGGTCGTCTTAGACAGGTTTCACTGTGCGTTAATTCACTGACATGTTTCTCTCTGCGCAGGGCAACCGGGCGGTATCATTCGACGAGATCAACCTGGAAACGGTGCACACGTTCGAGAGAACTACCAGCTCTGATGAAGAAGAGGAGGAGGAGGAAGAGGTCCCAGACAGAGGTAAACATCAACCATATAATTATTAGACAATGACATCATGATTACCGGTATAAGCCATTGGCATAGAGTGCTATCACAAATCTGGTTTGTTACGCTACAGTATGTGTGCAGCATACACAATGACGTCATTTACAGAACCTTTCTAGACCCTGCCAGAATCTCCGGGCTGGTTATTGCACGAATGCCTCGTTTCTGCTCCACAATGCGCTTATATCAGTACACAAGCACACCCGGAATGCTTGCCTCCCTTCATTTGTTGACACAGCCTGATGCACTCGAGTTCACCACAACGAACTGCTCCAAGGCTCCGGCTCGTCCACCCATCAACGGACGCTCTTTGTGTGGTCAAAAAGGATCCTTGATTATGCACAGCCTCTCAATGCACGCCAACACACTTTGGACTGTAACGTCAATGCACTCTAAAGAAACGGTCAGCTAGTGATGAGGTCAGATTATCTGATCCCGTTCCCTTGCAAGCCCGATGAGGGCAAATTTCCCGGAACATAAGAATTGATCAAAATGAGTTCGATACAATTACAGAGCGAGTGGGAAAGAGCATGTCTGCTCTTTCTTTTTGTTTTCCACCTGTTTTCCTGTAGGGCTGTGCTAATAGTAAAAAATAAAATAAAATTAACTACTTCCTGTGGATGAAGCTACAGGAAGACTCACAACTTCTACTACGGTGTTGCCTTTGTTTGCGTTTTTCATGTTGCAGGCCCACCAGCGCCGGGCTCCGGAGGTCTTCGTTCAGTACCGTCCATCGCTACCCAGAAGGGTGGTGCCAGTGGGGCAGTGAGCGGCTTCCAGGCATTCCAGCCCAAGTCGCTGTCGGACAAGGCGGAGGAGCCGGCAGCGGCCGATGTAGAAGTGCCTTCGTGGCGCCAACAAGCAGCCGCAACGCCAACCAAGAAAGCCGAGCCCAAGGTCGACGACACTCCGGACATGGCTCGACAAGCCGACTTGGTCGTCGAGGACATAGAGGATGCTCCAGCGTTGCTGTGGTAAATAAAACGCAACTCCAAACCTCTTCCAAATTCACAGGAACTGCTGCAATATGTTGTGACCTGGAGACGGGAATTGGCATTTACTACAACAGCGGGTGCCTCGAAACCAGTCAGCACCCCCTGCAATTTATTGGTGGCTCTTGGGGTGGACAATTCTATTTTCAAACTAGAAATTCTTGACGATATTCCATGACGATGGTCACTTTTTCTCATGTTTCCGTGATTGCATTGTGAAGAGCCAGACCGAGAACTGGGAATAACAATTTTATTTACTTGTTTTTTAAAAAAATTCAAATTTATCTATAATTATTCTATTCAGTTTTGTACATAGAATCATAATTAATAATTCTCCATGCATGTGCATGTACAGAAGGATATTCATCTATTCGTTGAAAAAAGGACGTGTTTTCTCCTCTGGTACTTTAGTGGTGTATGTTATGTGACTCACTTGGTACGTACTGAACCCTGATGAGATATGCATGGTATCCCGTTGAGTACAGCACAGGGTCACAGCACGGGTGTAGTGAGGCATACAGAAGTACTACAGTGCCACTCAATGAAGTCCAGTCGCGGCGCTCAAGTTTGCACCTTGCACCATTCTGAAGCCCAGTATTCGCAGGCCTACTGTGTAGGGCTGCGCAGCGCCCGGCGGCGCATACCGTATTATCTCTAATACAAGCACAGTCTCCAATAATAGCACGTCTCCAATAATAGAACACCTTGGGGCGGCATTCAAAAAATAAAGTGCTCAGTCTCCATTATAACGGCATACTGTGTGAATTCATTATCTGTACCGGCGAAAAAAACCCTGAAATATGTGTATTTGACATGAATTGGGCATGGCAACATGCCTCTGAAATGAGGTTGAAATAATAATGGAACAGTCTCCAATAAAGGAACGTCTCCATTAATCATTAGCACGGGGCGGAGGTACATTGAAAAAATAAAGGACCGTGCTTATATTAGAGATAATACGGTACATGAGTTCATCGACTGCATTTCACTAAGCAGCATTGTACTAGGATGCTTTGACACAAAGTCTCCCCCCCCCCCCCCGGGTACTAAGCACACTTTCCTGCTGCCCATGAGGGTACATAGTTTAGAGTTCCAGCGTATTGTATAAAGATGGCCGCCATCACTAGGTCACTCCATACGCAATTTCCGTAGGACTTACTACTGCTAGCCAAGCACACTTCCTGTCTCGTTTACAGCTACATGCTCAATTGACAAAGCGCAAATTCTGGATTTAGAATATTGCACTTTAACATCAGTTTGTGCTTCATGTATAGTACATAGCCTGCATGGCTGGCGTGTGGTCTTTTCGAGCACCCACCCTATTCTGCACAGGATGGGCACAGGAGTAGCAGGAATATCCAGCTTGACAAGTGCACGCTTTCTCAACGGGAAATTAATACAAAATTCGGTACATGGTGCTTCCGTGAGTACAGAATTTTACTTCTGGGCTCATACAGCAAATATTACATTAGAAAATCAAATACTACCTGACAATGTTGCTCAAGATATTATTACTATCATCAAGGAACACATCTTGAAATTCTTACAAGGAAATATTGTGTTCTCTATCTATGGTTCAGGGATATGCACTCGCCTGGATGAAATAATTAAAATTTTATAGAATGCGACCAGCGTATCGATTCAAGAAAAGTATTACTGAATTATTGAAGTACATCTGTGTGAAAAGAATCTTGTGAAAAGGTAGCAGTGTCCGTCCATCACCACTATGACCATCCCACCATCAATACCATGAAGGTACAACACTTGGAGATACTAGTAACGTATTGTCAGCCTCAAATCACGGGCTGCGCTAAAACTCGGTGTCCGTGTAGCGTAATTCAGCCGGCCCTACCTCGCTTGTATCCTTATAAAAGTGGGTTGTTTGTAGATTGGGTATTGTCAGCCTCAAATCATGGGCTGCCCGGCTAAAACTCGGTGTCCGTGTAGCGTATTTCAGCCGGTCCTATCTCGCTTGTGTCGTTATACACGTACGTTGTCTGTAGATTGACACCGTCGGGGAGATCAAAACTCGTGCTCGTCGACACCGGCTCGCTGAAGCCGGCGTCCGACGGCAGTATTGTCGTTTCGGTACGCGTGTCCGTGTTGTCAATGGCAACACTTGCTGTTCCACCATCGCCGAGCGTTGCGTCTGTTTCATCCGCTGCTGTCTCTCCGAGAAGGGACTGAATATTGCCTCTGTGCAGCAAGCATTATAACAGCAACAAACGGGGAAATTAATGGAACTGCCCATGCAATGGCCACGAGAAACCAACATAAAATGTCTTTGTTTTCAATTTTCTCAATTTTTATACCAAACTGAAAACGAGTTTCTGAAATTTTAGGCGATCCAAATTTCAGGCATGAGGGCGAAAGAACAGGCTGGGCGAACAGACATTTTAGGTACAGAGAGGAGGAGGATGTCTACGGCATTGGGAGAAGCAGTTCCCAATGTTTGAATAGTTTACAGATGCATAGATTTGTCTCGGGGTCATTCGTCTAATCGTCTCATCACAGTAAGATTAAAGTACAGTCGTCCCTCTCTAATCCGGCACTTTATAATCCAGCACCCTCGATAAACCAGCACAATTTTCAGTAGCCAAAATGTCCTCTTCATGTACATTGCAGCAGTAAATCAGATTTGTTAATCCAGCACCCTCCCTAATCCAGCAGATTTTCGTGGCACAAATGGTGCCGGATTATAGAGGGACCACTGTATACTCTTTCTAACCGAATCTGTTGGCCTATTGTTTGGCGTGGTCGCAAAAGGGTAATAATCCGTTCTTGCCTAGACAACAGATACATGATTTGCAAACTAGAGGAAACAATGAAAATCTACGGTGATAGAAAGGAGAATAGCGCATATCACCAGGACGAAGCCGGTGCAATGATTTTGCCAAGTCAACGTACGTGCTCTCCGGCTGAATACGGAGACGTCGCTGTCGCACAGTGTCCACCAGTGCGTCGTGTGCCTCGCTAGCCTCACTCCTGTCATTGCTAGCCATATCCACACTGATGTCAGAGGGTTCAGCTAGGCCATCGCCTGCGTCAGTGACTCTGGAAAGCGAGGAAATACACACACATACACATACACACAGACACAGACATGCATACACGCACACACGCAAACACAGACACAAACACAGCACAAACACACGCACACAGACACAGACATACACATACAGGATTCCACTTCTGGAACAGTGTATGTGGCACACGTGTGTATAAAGGGGCGGGGGGCACGTGAGTGCATGCGTGCGTGCATATGTATGTGTGCTGTGTGTGTGTGTGTGTGTAATTGATGAATGGTTTACTCTGGCCCAGGATCATCAGCAATGGAGAGATGTGTACCGCACTCGTGTGCAGCGTCCTGCCCCGGTACCGCTCTCTTGCCTGGTATGTAAACGGACATTCAAGAGCAAATCTGGACTTGGACGACACACATGTTCTGCTGATCGCCAGCTGCCTGTAGCGGAACAGCCGGACGCACGTCAATGCCATGCCTGCCTTCGGTGGTTCCGAAGTGCCGGCGGACTTGCTGTGCACAAGTGCACAACACCCGCCCCGGCATCACCGCCCACACCCCAGCGCATACCAATCACCAGCCATCCGTGTTGCAACCAGCACTGCGCTACCTGTGATCGCTGTTTTAAATCTGCTTCTGGCTTTCGGCGACACAATTGCAATCGTGGACGGCGTCGTGGCGGAGCGGCTTCCTAGTAGCAGTGCTGACTTCTCTCGAACTCTCTCTTCTACTCTCCTCTGTCTCGGGGGCGGCGTGGCCAAGCATTTGGCAGCTGTACACCAGGCCAGGTGTGTGTGTGTGTGTGTGTGTGTTTTCAAGTCTACCCAGAGTTTTGGGGATTTCAGGGGGTGTCGGCCGTTGGGCGGTTCAATAACCAATTGAGTCATCTTTCCAAGATTCCTTTTGAGTCTCTCTCCCCTCTCCCGGGGGGACTCACGTGACCAGTTTTGGCAGGGAGCAACAAGTACAAGTGTGTGTGTGTGTGTGTGTGTGTGTGTGTGTGTGTGTGTGTGTGTGTGTGTGTGTGTGACCATACGCTTATGTGCTCTGTGTGTGCGTGCGTGTGTGCGTGTGTAGCAATAGCATGTTATGTTGAACAATGGCTTACCCGTGCAGCGGCGTGGACGTGAACAGAGGTATATCCAGTGCAGCGCCGTCCAGTGTACCCGCTCTGTCCCCTTCCTGTCCCTGATGGCTCTGCACTATCTTACGCGGCGAGTCACGGCGCTCCACAAACGGGCTCTCCGCCTGTGCCTGGCGAGCAGAGGAGGGAGGCTTGAGCGCTTGGACGGCCGGGTGTACTAACGGCGAGTCTTTGCCGGCACTGACTGGTGACAGTGAAGGCGGTAGTGGTGGGGCTTGAGGGATAGTCCCTCGTTTCGGCGCCATCTGAACCATGTGTATAGTGCTGGATGCTGTTGCTATGCCGACATCATTCGGGTGCTTCGGCTCCGTGCGACCAGCGACGTCGTATTCCCCGGCAATCGAGGCCGAGTCCGAATCGGTTTCTAATTGCTCTATGCCCTCCAGTATTTCGTCCACTTCGTTCACGACCATCCGTTCGTTGTACTGCAGTGTGCCGCCTCTGCTCATTCTCTCGCCCATTGCCTGCTCGCTCTCGACGGCTAGTAGTGAGCCCAGTCTGGCATGCAGTTGGTCTTCAACGGCTAGTTGTTGAGAGGCGGTCTAGAACAGTGGACAGAATGCATGCACACACACACACACACACACACACACACACACACACACACACACACACACACACACACACACACACACACACACACACACACACACACACATACACACATACACACACACACACACATACACACACCGATACGGAACCACCTTCATGAGCCTCAGCAGCAACATACTTTCATCCTGAAACCTCTGCGGAAAGTCGATCGTTCGTGCAAATCTTTGTGAAAATTGTTGCAGTACCTAGAAATATGCTGACTGTACCCATGCCGGCTTTTAGTTGATCTTTGCACTTACCATTGGAACAATCATCTGGCTGTTTTGATGCGAGAGCGACGGGTTGCAGTCGATGCTGTCGGAGTCGTCCGTTTGGTACATGGCCGCTCGGCCCTCACCGTCCTCTCTCAGCGGACCGGGGGCGTCATCATCCTCAGTGCCATTATCATCATCATCAGCAGTGGTGATAGTGTGGCCAAACGTGGAAGTGCCAAATTGATAGTGATCTATGACGCCGCCGTTCTGAAGTGCTTCGCTGCTCCCACCTGCCAAATGCGAGTCCTGCACAAGGAGGAATTATACCATGGATAAATATTGTTGAGTTGAGGGTGCTGATGACCGGGAGAGCATCTGAAGAAACATCTGACTGTCCACACCTATTTACTATAATTGCAACTAGTGTTGAGTCGGGCAGCATTTTCTTCGGGTATCGGGTAGTTTTACACGGGTAGCACGGGCACCCGATCGGGTAATGTTTCCATGGTAACACCACAATGCACCCCTTCCCTTACACACTGGGTAGACATGCGGAGTATTACATGAATTTGTACATGTGCACTGTACTTGATGTCTTCTGCGACTTCGGGTTTTCGGGTACTATTCTGTACCCGTCTACCCGAGGTCCTCACGGGTAGCACGGGTACCCGACTACCCGTGCACACCACAAATTGCAAGAGTACATGAAAACCAGAGTGTGCAGCTCGGATGGGTTGCTGTCACGGCGGAATTCCGTGATTACATCATTTTAGTGATGTAGTGCGTACAAGCAGGATTCAATCAGGTCTCTTTCTGCACAACTGCAGCTCAGTTGTACGCACTACGCCATTTCCCTCCTCAGATCTATGCCAAATATGATGTAATCACGGAATTCCGCCGTGACAGACACATAGCAGAAAAGGCTCCAAGCCTCATACTCCGGTTTTCATGTACTCCTGCTAATTGCAACTAACCTTCATAGCTTGGTACTCCACCGGTGCCACTAGCTTCTCAAACTCATCGATGTCTTTTGGCTGCACCACTGTTCGTATCGAGTTCAACAGACGTTTCTGCCACACACAGACACACAAACACACCATCGACATCGGATCTTGGCGACACACAGATTTCCCCATTACTGTTTTCTGATGATCGCTTAGTGCGTGAAACTCGGAGTAAAGACACTTTTTCATCCTCTTATTATTGTTTGATCTTGACACATGTTGATTGGCTAGGGCAGGCGTGCAAGCAAGGGTCTTCGCCTATGTTTACCACCGGGTCTACTGTTCAGCGGTAAAGGGTGCATTTGCTGTGGTTTCGAAGCATTGGACACGTCAGGATGATTATTGCATACAGTACAGTCGGTCGCCGAAAAATGGGGGGGGGGGGTCAGCCCCCTACCCGAGACCATTCTAATTTTCATGTACTACAGTCTATGCACAGTTGAATCACCGTGTGTACATTGCTATCAGAGGCGTCTGAAGGTATTTTTAGTGTGGTACGGTCAGCCACCCGAAATACAAATTACTCGTGGGGGAGGGGTGGCCGAGCCGAAATGTTTGGAATTTGTTTGCCCAAATCAGTGTATTTTATTTATTCACAGGGTGACTGGGCAAAAAGTGGTACGGTCAATACCGTAGTGACCGTACCGTGTCCGACGCCCCTGGGTATGCTGTGCTTGGTGAAATTCTAGGCTGTTCATTCTTCGGCACCCCGACAGTACTGTATGTGCACATGCTAGTCGTAACTGCAGTCAATCCTGCATAACAGTTAGAACGACCTTCGATCAGGCACGAGAGAATTGTCATTATTCGCGAGTCGTCGCTGTCCATGGGGTTCCAAATATACAGTCAAATGGTGACCAGGTCTGAAGGTTGCGTAGAAGACAGCAAATTGTTGTTATAGAGGCGGTGTGAAAGGAGTTATCATGACGAGTCAGCGGAATTCCGGAACTGCTTATGGGCGCTAAGCATACAGCGGAACCGCTTATGGGCGTTAAGCATACAGCGGAACCGCTTATGGGTGGTAACAAGAGTAGATAAACAAGAGTGCGCAACTCCGGATCTCTCCTGCACAATCTCCTGATACCCGCCCATGGCGGAATTTTTTGTTGACGTCACCTTTTCTCAGAAAACGCGCTTCTTGCCGCAGAGCAGTGTGAGAGCACGTGCTGGGCACCGACATTGTAATGTAAGCCCGGCCAAGTGCACGAGGCAAAACTCACCAAAAGACTAGCAGCGCGTGGGTGGTCGAAAAGATTACGTCAACAAAAAGTCCGCCGTGGGCCAACCCATCCGCGCGGATCCGGGAGTTGCACACTCTTGTTTATCTACTCTTGGTGGTAAGCATACAGCGGAACCGTTTATGGGCACAAAGCATCCAGAGTGAGTCGCTTGTATCGCTGCACCGCAACTTTGCCAAAGCATTTCAACTGGTGATGCAATCGCAGAATCTCTATACTCGAGGTCATCATTCACGTGGTTGGCTGCAGTCGGCTTTGTGGTTTCGGTCACTAAACATTATGCTGCAACCAAGTTGTACACTGGGTGCAGAAAGAATGCATGGAACTATAGGAGTTCTCGCTCCACATATACTGGCATACAGCGTAACATACACAATAGCGACTGCACACACCTTGAAGGGCAGTTGGCTGCAGGTGGTTTTTGTTACCGAAAAAACGTTGCGCAAGAATATTAACTTTACTGCGTGGACACACGCTGTGTCGGGGGTTGCTACATTAGCTCAAGTCTCTCACCTTGCCCACGGTATCTAGCAGTATGATGAGCGCATTGACCAGCTGTCGCACTGTCAGCTTGTGCTCCCCGTACTCGTCCAGGTAGTAGTTCAGTGTCTCCAGCTCCACGCGAGATAGCTCGGCCTTCGCCTGCTGCGTGATGGAGGCCCGCGAGGACTGGTGGACGGCGTGCTGGAAGCCCTTGAACATGAGCTGTGTGCCAAAGCCTTGCTTGAATACCGCTGACTCTTTCTGCAACACAGCCATCAGAAAAGAGCAGCAACATTCCCTCTACTACAGCATCACAACGGTACATATTACTAGTGTGGTGATGGTTTGACAGCAGCATGAAATAAGGTGGAGGACACCGGGTTTTGGAAACAGTGACCTTTCTGCAACCATCCACACGGTTGGTAGATGTCAAACTATCAACACATTATGTAAACAAAAACAAGGTTTATCTAATGCCATACTACTGTAGCAGGTTCACTTATGCAACGATTTTCATACACTGATACCTCGTTGAGAAAGAAGAAAAAAACACTGATAAGACAAACTTCCGCTCCAGAAGAACTGCTATTCATAAGTCTATGTGATAAATCACTGTGTAACCACTGGGTATAAGATACGGATGAGAAGAACTCCCGTTATCCCGAACAAATACCATCTGAACGTTAGTTAGTGTCCCGGCCAGGAAAGATTTGACTGTAGAGTATACTGATACCACGTGTACGTAATAGTGCAACTGACAGGTGGGTACCCATGTCACCAACAACCAAATATTCAGTGACTCAGTGTTGAGAGAGAGAGAGAGAGAGAGAGTTTAGCAGCAAGAAGACAAAAGTGAGAGTAAGTGTACTGACTGGGTGAATAGTACTAAAATACTTGGTAAGTTCTCGGATGGTGAGCCAAGGAAAGTAATAACTGGAAACGTCATATTCAGTCTGGTGCTACCTATGTGCATGCCTGACTGTTCCAAAATCGCGTTTAGTTAGGTTTAGTTTAGATGGTTTACTTGTGCCCCACCGTTTTCAATGTTTCCAATTAAAACATACCTAATGTCTATAGCTACAGCCCCAGCTGTTTGTCACAGCACACTTACATGCTTGATTCCGGATTTCCCCTGCTTTCGGTTGTTCAGCACGGGCTCTTGGCTGGCCACAAAAAGACCCCGTCTTGCCTTGGGCACTGCGGGGAACCTCTCCGGCACAGCAACTGGTTGCTCGCGTGCTGATGATGATGGCATGGCTGAAGCATGTTCATCTAGATAAGCCAGGCTCCTGTTTGCAGAGAGAAGAAACCCGGAGAATGACTCTCTTGCAGACTCTCAGCAATCGTAATTCCCCGATTATAAGTCGCAGCCCATTTTCAGGTCTGAGCCAAGTTGCTTCAATACATTGACATAAGTAGGACGTCGCACACCCTTCTTTGCCCTGTACGTTTAGCGTAGAAAGGTGCGACTTAAATTCGAGGAAATACGCTTCTAGCAGTTGTATGTATTAGAAAGTAACGGCTGTACAGTAGAACTCCCTTTATACGGGCTGGTAGAGACTGGGCATTAAACGTAAGTAGGAAATGCGGCATTGAGTTTCACACCCCGCGAACAGCAGGCCAACTAATTCTAACTTTCATTTTGCCCGATGATCGAGTTGCAAAAGACTGCCGTTCTGCTTTCTGTAAGGAAAGTCTGTACTTTGCAGTATTGAACACTGTGTGCGGACCGGGGAATGGATTATATTGTGTAGTATTGTTGCCATGCAGGAGCGTGTGAAACCAAACCAATGTCGGATGCAGGGGTCTTTCGGTATGCCGATCAAAACTATGTATGTAGGCAGTCCAGCATACTTGAATGGATAGCCAAGTCCAGGATATAAGGCTGGCCCGAATATTTGGAGATTTAAAACTGCTCCATTACTTTCCGAAAAATTGTACTTTGAAGTAGCAGAGAGACCGTTTTGATGGTGTGTGATTGTGTGAGCTAGAGCCAAAGAATAGAATTACATAGAGAGGACAAAATTCTCCATCGGTCTTACTTGCGCTTATGCTTTCTGATGTTGTCGAACGGGATGATCGGCCTTTCCGGTACTTTGCCCAGTGAACGAAGCGTCATCACAAGCATCTCATTCTCCCTGAAACAAAATAACATACCCAGAAATCACAGGGAATTGGAATGAGTGAATACCAATGTTTATCTCATGATGCCGAAAATCATATTGTCATGTCATAGAACCGTACCACAGTCCTGGCTCAAGATGTCCACGAAACAGGGGGGCAAACCATTTCCCAGTTCACGTGACACTCAGCTTGAGACCGAGCTTCCCACAACATTAGGAGCACCATCACCCAAGGCGCAGAGGAAGCTCCTTAAGCGGTGGGAGATGTGTAGATGAGACCCACCACCAAATTGGGGAATGGGGATGGGGAACAAACAGGTGATAATTGATAAATATGCCAATACTCTCCGCAGATCAGTTCCTGATGCCAAAATTGAGACCGTCATGTGTTAACAGGAACAATATTGCCGCGATGTCCAAACGTAGAAAGCTATTCATTTGCAAGCGGCTGTCTTATATCTATCCTGAATGTGGAGAACTTACCGTAACATTTCTGCAGCCTCGTTGTGAAGGATGTTGAGAAAGGACACGCCATTGACATCAATGATCTGGTCACCAACCTGAGGTATAACATGAGAAGCGAAGGCAAAGCTACTTCTGGCCGTGGAGATTTGATAAACCATTTATAAACTTTTCTACTAGCCCAATTGAAGGTATATTCCAGCCTAAAGAAGGCCAGAAAAAGGATTTCGCAAAAACCAGCAAGTTGGCTTCAAAATTGCAAACAAGCATGCACTTGAACCAAATCGTTGATTGGAGGATTTGGAAGGCATTTGTAACTCAGTAGTGGATATAGAAGGCACGACGGTCACATGCGTCTTCACCACAATAATTTATTCTGTCTGATATTACACATGTACACATCTGTGGCCAATGTCCCTGTATCAACCCTACCAGATATCTGCTGATGGTGAATCAGACGAAATGTATGTACTGCTACTGGTTACAGCTGGGAAAGAAAACATGTTCTATGAAGACCATGCTGAGCAAGGGGACAAAACTGAAATCATGCGTATGGTACACAACATTGTCCTAAGAGTACTGGATCCACATCTATTTTTAGGTCAGTGCCTTTCGTGCATAAAGTACTTCACAGTATACTCGTACACGCACTGGTATTACAAGCACTGGTATTACAAGTACTGGTATTACAAGTACTGGTATTACAAGTACTGGTATTACAAGTACTGGTATTACAAGTACTGGTATTACAAGTACTGGTATTACAAGTACTGGTATTACAAGTACTGGTATTACACGTACTGGTATTACACGTACTGGTATTACACGTACTGGATCCACGTCTGCTACATGTGAGTCAGTTCCCTTCGGGCATAAAGTAGTTCACAGTATACGCTAAGCACACAAGTGTGCGTACCCGGAGACCGTCTGAATGTAAAAGCTACTTCACAGTATGCGCGTACACGCCCTCATAATTATTACAAGTACTGGATCCACACCTGCGAAGTCAGTTGCCTTCGCGCATAAAGTATACGCTAAACACACAAGCGTGCATACCTGAAGACCGTGTGAATGTGCAGTGCTGTTACGCTGCACCTGCGACACGTAGACACCGAGACCGTGTTCGGACCCACCGCGGATAGTGATACCCAAGCTGCGACTGTCTTCTTTTGCCATGTTCAGCTGAAAGTATGTGAAAGAGAAATGAAATCGATCAAAACACATTGATCCACAACACATACACACACTTGTACTTGTTGCTCACTGCCAAAACTGGTCACGTGGGTCTCCCCTGAAGAAGGGAGAGACACTCAAAAAGGACACACACAGACACACACACCACACACATACACACACACACACACACACCACACACATACACACACATCCCACCCCCCCCCCCCCCCACACACACACATTCACACACATACCTTCTTCATATTGCTTCGCGGCAGGCTTGCATTGGGATGCAAGAGATCGATACCGGACCTGTACTCTGGCGGAGGTGATGTGGATCGGCCGTGTTTGTTCACCCAGGTGTAGTAGAGTACTGGATGTTTAGATGAACCGTTTGCACCGGGACTGCCGACCATGCCATCCGGGTTAGCCGTGGCTAGGGGCAACACGGTCAGGCGAATCTTTCTCACGCTACCATCGGTTAGTACCTGTACAGACATAGTCAGAGCAAGTGGAAAAGTAGTGATGGAATTATCGTGTCCGTTGCCGAAGGGAACTCAAGACGACCGCTAACACCCGGTAGACCATAGCGGCAGATGCAGCTCCTAACGGCGGTGGTGATGAGTGGGTGAGTCTCGCAACCACTGGCACAAGTGCCAAGAAACCCCATTAGCCACATCCATGTACCCCTTGTGCCTGGCCACAAGTTCCCAGTTGACTGTGGGTAGTAGCACGGCTGGAAAAACCGCTCCCAGTGATTTGAACACGGTAAATAATCAAAATAGAATTTCTGAGCTTGAAACTCTGAAAAGTCTCTCTGGAGAAGATATTGAACCGACTCTGCTGGGATGATGGCTATACCATAGCTCAGTGGTTAGAGCATCGCTGGCCTCAAGCGAGGGTCCCTGGTGCGAGTCCTGCTGGTGACAGCCTTTCTCCTTCTTCAGACTTTTCCCTTTTCCATTCTCTCAACTTGTGAATAACATTATGAGACTCTGAGTTGAGGTAATATGTTCCTTTTTTGTTTCACTGAATTTTCGCTTGAACACAGTGGATAGAACAATGTGCACACTCAGCTCATAACCATAGCAGCAGAGGATGTGCTCCAACACGTTTTCCATATCACTATCACCATCAGTGCATAACCCCAAGAGTGTGCGATTTCAGCTATGGGGTCTGCGACGGCAGAACTTCACATCACGTGATGAACACGTACACATTATTTGCACTCTGTGCAAGATAGATACAGGGTTGCACGCAACCCAGTTTTGGGTTCAACTCTCTTGAGGTGACTTTGCACTGTTTGCCAGCATATCCGTTTTAACCATGTCACGTAATGTGAAGTTCCGCCGTCACAGCACTGCATAGGGTTGTTGTTGTTATTATTGTTTTATTTTACTTCATCAGATTTACAGGCAAGGATGCCTTCTCACCGACCAGGGGCCAGTTCCTAGAAATGATGAAGAAATTGCGGTCTATGCGGGCAGTTGCACACTCTTGGGGGTTATGTACTCTTTGGGCATCATCAGTGGATTCTCTGCTGACCAGAACACAGTGAAATGTGACAATATTCCAGTAGACATACCTCTATAGCATTCTCCTGCGTGATGCGCTCAAAACTGACGCCGTTCGCCTTGCGTATCACGTGGCCGACGCGGATACCCTTCTCGTACGCTTCACTGTCCTCGTCCACGGAGCACACGAATATTCCCAGGCCGTGATCTGATCCTCCACGGACCGAGAACCCCAGCAGACCCTCTACATCCGGTGATATTGTTATCTGCAGTACGGCAGATGAACACCAACAAATCCATACCATCAGTACATGTGAAATCATTGACAGGGCTGAAACGATTATACCGATTACTCAGCAATTACATTGCTCTCGCATGTTTATTACTATTGTAATAAAGCATGGTTAGCACACAGTTAGTACTCTTGATTGCCATATTAGAGTTGCTGTCTCCGAAACACCTGTTTACTCGGTAATTACTCGTTAGAAAAGATAATAGAATGAGTACTTTAGTTGCTATCAGCCTATCGGCTTGGAAAAGTACAAATTTTGACGACGAGAGGTAATGTTTCTACGGCTTGGAAAAGTACAAATTTTGACGACGAGAGGTGTAATGTTTCTACCGTACATGCATTCATTGGGTCGCGTCGAAACTGACCGTGTACTAGTGCAGTGCATGTTCGCTGCTCACGGCGTGGAGCTTGCAGTGCGGGGCAACAGTTCACGTGTATCATGCAGTGAGTGCATGCAGGCAACTGTAGTGGGAACCGGCGAGAAAAATGTTTTGCTAGAAACTATGTACTTGTACTTGAAATGGGAATGAAAGTGATTTCCAAAAATTTGATCCCGTGCCATGATTTTGTTGTGTGCACCATAAGGGAGTGAGAATATGGTGCTAAGCCGATCGCTAAGGTGTCAGCTAAGCCACTAAGGAAATATCACGACAGTTTCAGCCCTATAAACCAAAGCACAACAAACGCCCAATGCATGCTACAAGACACAATACGGTACTTCCAAGTATCACCACGTTAGCAGAATCCAGAGCTAAATTGTTCAAGATGCAAGTGGACGCTTTCTGCATCCTTATCGTGGAGTTGCATCATGACTAGAAAAGGTATAATCGATCAAGTTTCCTTGGTATAAGAATTGTTGAGCGTGTACAAAGGTTTACTGTTTGTTGTTGGCTGGCTACTAGGGTACCGACTCAGCACTCTGCTTGAAAACATATCACATTGCGTGTGACGGCAACTCACGTTATTGGTCAGGAGTTTTGGCATTGGCTGTTAATGGTGCTATCATGATGAAATTCACGGTTTCGGACTACAAATCTCTCATGCACGTCCCACACCATGCATCTCACATTCTCACATTCCCATTTTAACTTAAAATATACTTCACTTCTTGACTCCTTTTCTTTTTAACTTCTTACTCTTTCCTTGTTAGCCATGGTTGGCTGTAAAAACTCTGCAATCGCCACGTAAAGTGATCATTGGCTACCCCAGCCATGTATTGCTTGGAATAAAATAAAAATAAAAATAAACAAAACACACTTAGTCCCTACCTTGATTGGCTTGACTTTCTCCTGCCGGAAGCTGTTCGCCTCGCGGCTGAACCAGGACGCGGGCGAGTGCACCTGGCGCGAGGGCGAGTGGACTGGGCGCGAGGACGAGGGCGCGGACGAGGTGTGCGAGCGCGGGCGTGGCTGCTCGCCAAACGCCGTGCTGGGCGAGACGGGACGGCTGGACGACGACGAGGACGCGGCGGCATTCGGCGGCCAGAGTCGCTGTGTGATGACGAGCTTGTCGAATGTCGAGACTTCACGTGACGGCACCTGTGTGTCGACAACACACAAGAAATGGGGAATACGAAAAGGATCGCTAAGTGACTCTTGGACAATCTGAGTTTGGGTATCAGATCCGGGCTTTCAGTATACATGCATCTACATGTGGAAATAAAACCCACCAGGATATCTCAGTCTACAACACATGCCAAAGACAGGTTATATTTCCACGGTTAGCATGGGGGAGAGTCACACCAACTATTCTCACTCCAAGGAATGCCACCACCCTCAAGGATCAAGGTGCAGATGCAGCACCTATAACAGACTCAGAACATAGGGTGGTGTGTAGATCGGAACCACCACAAAGTGCAGGGTCACAGAGCGAAAATTCCATCTTCTGCATCCACGCTACCTCCGTGCCTGGGCACAGAATCCACATTGACTGCCCGTCGCAGCACGGTAACAGGTAGGAAGACTAGTTCAGCTACCAAGCAGACCAACTTCTATTTCCAAATCAAGGACTTGGACCATCCCACTATGCCGGCCTAGAACGTGGTGCCTGCCCTAACAAATGCCAATACTCTGTACCTCGTTTCTGATGGAGAGTATAGCTTGGCGCTTGGCTGGCGTGTCCAGTATGATCTTTAAGCTGTTGACTAGCTGCTCGAGACTGAGCTGTTTCCTCTTGTACTGCTTGAGCAGCGACGACAACTCTCTTTGCTCCTCTCCCGTCATGTTTGTCTGCAGGGAACACAAACGATGTTTTGATTAATATTCCCACTAGCATCAGCTATGCGCCAGGCCCCTCAAGTGTTTGGGTTAGTGAGAAACGCTTAGTACTGCGCTCAATTACCACCACTACAGTCCTTGTAACATTTCCACTTAACGCAATTGTTTGGAATAGGAATTGTCCTCGCTGTGGTGATGGTGATATGAGTGCAGAAATTTGCAGCGTCATCGACCTTTGTGTAATGATGGTGACTGATCATGATATGAATTGGCTGCAGTGGAGCCTCCGTGTTCTAAAAAATGTTTGGAATCGGAACTGACCATTGCTCATAAATCATTCTTCACTGACGGCAAGCAATGTAAGCGGTATCCTTTGGCCTCCTCATCATTAACATTAGTCACACTTCCCACCGCATTTGCTCTCTAGTTGGCCTCGTTTACCATGCTAGAAACACGGCTTCCATAACGTACTAGATAATCCCAACAACTCCTCCCTACAGCTGCAGTAAAAGCTGTGACTAACGACCACCCCTTGGGGCCACAGAAAGCGGTATTTAGTGGCAGGGGGTCCTTAGTTAGAGGTTTGCACCGCACTACCATAATGTAATGAATGTGAGACCGTCCATGCCTGGCAAAGTGGTCTGTAGTACCAGGCTGGTCGCTAGTCACGGTGGTCTTTAGTTACAGGTTTTACGGTACATAGATCATACTTTTCTTATCACAGAAGTTTCCAGGAATATTGCATGGCAAGGTTTTTTTCAAAAGGGTTTTTTGAATAGCTCTCCTTTAAACAGAGAAGAACTGTGAAAATGAAGAAGTGCAATAGTGTGCTTTGAGGTGATGTAAGTGCTAATGTAATACTGGGTAGTAAGTAAGTTGCGTGAAAACGTCATAGGAAAGATGGCCACTACCCTCTGGCTGGTAGTTGTGAGTCAGTCGCGTGTCAGATTAAGTGGGGCGGGAAAGCTTGAGCTCCAGTGTGGGAAGGCTATCAACTTTCTTAGACGTGCTAGCATGCACGGAGATTACGTGCTAGAGACACTATGTTTGTAAGGTGTCATGGGTATACATGTAGGTACACTAAAATCTGTGACTAGCGACCACCCCTTGGTGCCAGAGAAAGCGGTCTTTAATGGCAGGTGGTCCTTAGTTAGAGGTTTGCACCACCCAACCATGTACGAATGTGAGACCGTCCGTGCCTGTTGAAGTGGTCTGTAGTACCAGGCTGGTCGTTAGTCACGGTGGTCTTTAGTTACAGGTTCTACTGTACAATAACACTGTAGATGCAAAAGATCAAAGTGCCGGCTGAATAGTATTGCGGTGATAGTTCAGACCATCACCCCACTATTCAGTATGCCCGCTGAGAGAAATAGTTCCATGTGCCAGTTCAGTGTGTTGGTTCATTGTTGCATTTCATTGTCATGGATATTTCGGTGCGGTATTTCACTCGGATATTTCAGTTTTTTTCGCACTTCAATGTGCCAGTCCAATGTGCTAGTTCATTGTGCTAGTTCAGTGCATCATTTCGGTGCGTCATTTCGGTGCGTCATTTCGGTGCGTCATTTCGGTGCATTTGTTCAGTATGCTATGGTCTATGATTAAACTATTTTGTGTACCTGTGTCTGCCGTGCCATACGTGTGCTTGATGTGTCAGTGTGATCTTGCACTTTATTTCACGTGCATGTTAGCCCCTATGCCGCCTCAAAGCAGACGACTGCACTATTTTCATTCTCACAGTGATTCGCCTGTTTATAAAAAGGAGTTCGGAGATTGAGTAAACGGATAAATGGAGTTCTATCCAAACACTCTAGCCATTTAGTACTCCTGGGACTTTCACTGACGACAACTGTATAAATTATTTTCAAAACAGCTGTATGGAAGGTTTGGTGGATCTATCTACTGGAGCTGTGTTGTTGGTGTGGTGGAGGAGGTTGGCCAGAGAGTGAGTTTTGTCCAAATCATTATCTCCTACCATTGCAAACACTCTAATCAGTCATTATTACAGTACTTGTGTAACGGCATGTTCCCACTTGTTTCATAACTGCGTTCAGAATGACACTAGCACACACGATCGGGTTCAACCACTGATTCATTCTCCAGTACGTAGACGGAGTGTACTTACCTGAGCATGTCGCTGCAGAGAGAACGCAGAGAAGCGCTTCGTGAGCTTCCGACTCGATGATAGGTCGCTATACGGCGAGCTGGCGCTGGATCCGCCGTATCCATTTGAACTACTGTAGCCGTTGATTCCTCCGGAGCGACCTGCGATAGGCGTGGAGCGATGCTCGATTTCCAACTCACGTTTTCGTTTCTGCCGCCGATTGGTAGCCATTGCACCCGGACTCGCTCAGCGGCAAAGGACACTAGAAGCACACCTTTGTGGCCGGCTCGCAACTGCCTTCTTCGGTTCTGACTTGCTGGATGTAATTCCGAGTGAGTGGTTCCAGTCAGTCACGACGCGATTTTCTTACCCAGGAATGTGGGTAACTGCAGGACCAGTCAACCGTCCCGTACAGCCACGCGGTAGGATAACGCTGGAGTAGCGAAATTTGCTCCGAGCGCCCGGTCTTCCAGAGAGGATATTGCAGCAACTTTCCAATAATAATTCCTCAGTGCAAGGTGAGGCACAACCCTCTCTGATAAGCACAGAGATACGACGGCCGGGTTAGTTTATCGTAGTCTCCAGCGCTTGACGGTGCCAATGAAGTCATTCAGATTGAGAGATCACTCCCCTTCGATGTCAGCAATCTCCATATGGCATATCACGGGCAACTCCTTCTGTGCTAAAATTTAAAACACTCTTCTACCGTCGACCTGCTTCGCGAACAAACATTTCTCTCCCTCGAGCAGAATGAGTCTCGGAATTCTGTGGCTTACGGGGAGCGAAGGAAATTCTTCGGACGGCTAGGAAGCTGTTCGGAACCATGTACCCCAAGAAAACGACCCAGAGCGGCGGAACAACTAACTTCTCGTAGATAATAATTCAAACAAGGAACTGTCGACATGTCACACGGTGACACATGCCTTCGCAGCGTTTACTCACGGTCATCATGCAATGGTCGGTGGATCGATGGTGCCTGGTGGCTTTCGAAAATTCTTCACTCTGTCGCGATCAAAGTAGATTTTCAACGCATCGCAACTGTCGAATAGGGTAATTCAGAACGAAAACCTTCTAAAAGTAGGAATCAGATGTACACTTGCATGTCCTGGATCGAAGGCCGAGTGACAAGAAAAATTTACGGGTTTCCAAAATCCAGAATAAAAGCAGTGGATTTAGATTGACAGACTGACAGACTCAGTAACTGAACTGGGAATGGGCTATGCACAGGCTTCAGCCTCAGGCTGGAGGGGCTTCGGAGTTTGGTCCCTGTTGGCGTCGGAGGATCAAGGACATGTCGACAGCCAACACTGTCAGTGCAGTTGCCACGGCCTACAGTCAATGCAACAAAATTCAATCATGCAGAGGATTGAGTAGCAAAGTCATCTACAGTAAAACCTGTCAAGGCGACCACTCTGAAAAGGCGACCACCTGCCCCAAAAGACCACTTGCAACCAGGACCAAGGGATGTTAAAGGGGAAGTAAAGGCAAAAATAAAATTTTCACCAGTTGTAGTCTTCGGGGTGCTGAGTCGAATGGTCTTGGTCCGAGAAAGCTGAGACGCTCCCTTCCTACTTGAATCCCAATCGAACTCGCGCACTTCCACCGAAACTGGGTGACTGCGCCCTACTAGATGGGGATTTGTATGCAAAATGTCACTAAAAGCGCCATTTCGTTCTTATAAAAGCACGGATGACCGCGATTGGCCCATATGTTGTAGTCTTTTGGACGCTGAGTCGACTGGTTTTGGTCCGAAAAGGCTGCGATGCAGCGTTTCTCCTTTATTCTCAATCGAACATGGTTGAACAAGCGGTCACGTGCTCCTGGGTGCCCAAATCACCTGGTCACCACGCCAGCAGGCGACAACTTTCACACCAAGGTTCAACTCGAGTTCAACTCGAGTGACAGGACTGCACTCAAAAAAGGTCAAACAGGCTAGTAAGTAATTTATTTGTACCCTGCAGGCACGGTGACCAGGTGACTGGTGTACGCACGAGCACGTGACCGCTTGTTCAACCATGTTCGATTGGGAATAAAGGAGGAACGCTGCATCGCAGCCTTTTTGGACCAAACCCAATCGACTCAGCGTCCAAAAGACTACAACATATGGGCCAATCGCGGTCATCCATGCTTTTATAAGAACGAAATGGCGAATTTAGTGACATTTTGCATACAAATCCCCATCTAGTAGGGCGCAGTCACCCAGTTTCGGTGGAAGTGCGCGAGTTCGATTGGGATTCAAGTAGGAAGGGAGCGTCTCAGCTTCCTCGGACCACGACCATTCGACTCAGCACCCCGAAGACTACAACTGGTGAAATTTTAATTTTTGCCTTAACTTCCCCTTTAATATAATTTTTTTAATAATAGTATTTGCAGTCAAACGACCCTGGATTCGGAGACCACCTGGCAACAGAGACCACATGTTGAAGGTCCCTTGAGCGGTTGTCTTAGACAGGCTTCACTGTACATGTTCTCTTGTAGATCTACAGCCTTGTAGACAGACCGTGTTGCTCAATGAAATCCAGTCGCGTCACTCGAGTACGCGCGCTGGGCGTTGCGCTGTCCTAGACCTGCGAACACACTGGGCTGCGAAATGATGCAAGGCACAAACGTAGATCTACTGTAACAAATATTTTACAGTCCTGCGAAATGAAATCCAGTCGTTTACTTCGAAGTACATGTATATTCAAATCGATGTGATCTGTTACAAATATAAAGCAGGCATCCAATGATGGCGAGCAAGGCATTCATGTACACACCACTAGTGCTTCATTGTTAGGCTTCTAAAGTAACGTTGACTAGATCAACGTAGGAACCTAAGAGAAAAAAACTAAAAAATCATCAGGTGTGTATGGTGGGGGGGGGGGGGGGGGCTATTGGTCAAAACACGGCTACATTTTAAAATTCAAAACAAAAATCCAAAGTGGGCATAAAAAATACAACTTCTTCTTGGAGTACAGTGCTGTGTATGGGTGTACTCTACATATGATTGCATCAGCGCATCTAAAATTTAACGTAGACTATTCAATTTGCAGAAATTTTAGGTGCTAAAAAATTTTAGGTATGAGACCCAAAAGACTATGGTAGGTGAACAGTAATTTCAGGTAGAGTGTGACAGTTCCGTATGGCATCATGCGCTCAAGAGTTTGTGCAAGTTTTGAAATGCTGCAATGCGCAGGTAAGCAGGACATTGGGCATAGTGGGTTTGAAAATGTAAGGAAAGATATAGCGAGTGAGGTACAGAATCTCCAGACAACTAGCTGCTCGACTTTGTTAGCGAGTGAAGTATGATCGTAATATTTTCCAGTGGGTAAACTAAATTTGGATAATTTTATGCAGGAGGGTTGGCTGCTTCGAAGGACAACTAAGTTACTTGTAGTTCTACCGAGATACTTCATGGTTCATACAAAAAAAAACAGGTTTAGCAATTGGCAATAGGGCCGTGCGTGCTTGAACCATGTGTGTGAGCGCGCGGGTGTATGCGTGTGTGTGTATGTCTGTCTGTGTACGTGCATGCACACGCGCATATGTGTGTCGACATGACTTGTGTGTACCAGCCTTTTGTGTAATTGCAAAAAACCGGTGACGATACAAACCTGGAGACCCAGGTAAGCGGCATGGTGATACAAGCTTGATCTGACCTTTACGCTGCGCCAGTCAAACACATCATCACCAGCCGTGACAATTCAAACTTGGGGACCAAGCTAAGCGGCACGGAGATGGGAACACGGTCTGACCGTCCTGTCGCGCAAGTCAATCACATCAGGACAATCGATGCACTCGAACATGACAAACTGCAGAACGTCGTCAAGATTATTGCCTATGCCCAGGTAGCTTGACAGGTTTGAGCAGTAACTACTCTCAGCCAGACAGCGACGCACAAACTCGACGGACGTCCGAAGCGCCGTTTCTTTCTTCAAGCCGGC
>NC_088655.1:11735452-11752952 GCF_964019385.1 Sycon ciliatum
AGACAGAGAGACAGAGAGAGACAGAGACAGGGAGAGAGAGAGAGACAGAGAGAGAGAGAGAGACAGAGAGAGAGAGAGAGAGAGAGAGAGAGAGACAGAGAGAGAGACAGAGGTAGAGAGAGAGAGAGAGAGAGAGAGAGAGAGAGAGAGAGAGAGAGAGAGAGAGAGAGAGAGAGAGAGAGAGAGAGAGAGACAGACAGAGAGAGAGAGAGAGAGAGAGAGAGAGAGAGAGAGAGAGAGAGAGAGAGAGAGAGAGAGAGAGAGAGAGAGAGAGAGAGAGAGAGGAGAGAGAGAGAGAGAGGAGAGAGAGAGAGAGAGAGAGAGAGGGGGGGGGGAAGAGAGAGAGAGAGAGAGAGAGGGGGGGGGGAGAGAGAGAGAGATGTGGGGGGGGGGGAGAGAAAGCTAGATGACGGGATTGGGTAGCTATGGCAACTATCGGAGCGTAAGGAGCTACCCATGCCAAAGAAATAATAAGGTGCCTTACGGGAACGGGGAAAGCCATGTGTATGGAGTGCAGGCCAGCGGGGTAATATGTATGGGGGAACAAAGTACCGAAGATGAGAACCTAACACTATGGGCAGGTGACATACAGACACCCTCATATCTCAGTTATCCAGACACCGAAGTTACGGGCACCCTCGGTCTACTGAGCACCCTTTGGGCGAGTTCTAGTGGAAATATTACTACTCTTTTGATAGATATGGAACGTGATTACGATGTCACCATTTCCACACAAAACGACAAAACGTATACGAATCGGAGTTATCGACATTTCCAAGTTGTGGGCAGTGCTTGGTCCCGGACCGCCCGGATAAACGAGGTAAGGGTGTAGTAGATCATACGCAGCACTTACGGTCTACTGATGCGTCTACCAGCTTGGACCTCGCAGACGATTCATACATTTTTCTCTTACGAACTGCAGAAACAACGCAGAGCATAGGAAATACAATGCAGCACGTATGGCCTGGCACGTCAGCCCCGGCATAATCGTAGAAGACACCCTCTGCGAACCGCTCACGCACCCAATCACCAGCAACCGTGCACCCTACGCCTTTGCTACTTGTACTCCGTATATCGTGTGCACATGCACATTCACATTCACATGTCTGAAGGTTTGTCATGACCAGTAAACGGGCAAGAAGCTCAGCAACACATTCAAAACGTATCGCGGACCACCCGACAGTAGTGACACTGGATATTGTACATGGATGTGTAGAACCAGCGAAGAGGCCCACTGATCGATCGCTCACAACGTTGTCCCTTCCAAACCAACTGGTAAAACGGCAATGCCGAGGACAACAGAGCAATGCTACACCTACAGTCAAACCTCATTAGGACGAACACTGATAAGGCGAACTTTCCTTTAGTACGAACTAGGGCCAATCCTAGGGTCGGCCAGGCATCATATCAAGTCAAAATTACTCGTTTAGGACGAACTCCTGTACGGCGAACTTTCGTGAAGACGAACTACAGTAAAACCTGTCAAGGCGACCACTCGGATAAGGCGACCACCTGCCCTGGAAGACCACCGCAACTAGGACCAGGGGATGCTATTTCCAGTCAAATTACCCTGGATAAGGCGACCAGCCGGTATCAGAGACCACATTTTGAAGGTCCCTTGAGCGGACGTCTTAGACAGGTTTCGCTGTAATGTCAAGCTGTAATGTCAAGCTGTAATGTCAAGCTGTAATGTCAAGCTGTAATGTCAAGCTGTAATGTCAAGCTGTAATGTCAAGCTGTAATGTCAAGCTGTAATGTCAAGCTGTAATGTCAAGCTGTAATGTCAAGCTGTAATGTCAAGCTGTAGTGTCAAGCTGTAATGTCAAGCTGTAATGTCAAGCTGTAATGTCAAGCTGTAATGTCAAGCTGTAATGTCAAGCTGTAATGTCAAGCTGTAATGTCAAGCATGATTTGAACAAAATCAGCATGTAGTATGAATTTCCGGTCCCCGTGGGCGCGCTGGCTGTAGTTTTTTTTCCGATAGTCAAGGCCTTTTTGAAGTATTTTTTTGGCAAAACATGTTACAAGGCGGAGGACATGCTGTCATGAATTCATTGAACATCGTATACTTACCTGTTGCTGGGCTATGTTCTGGAAAAAAAAAGTTTTACATTTGCCACAGCATGCACCTCCACATAAATACAATCCATAATCATATTATGATATGCATATCAGAAGGAAAACTCCCTTCAGCTGCATGCATATCAAGTTTTTGTCAGATCTGGATAAGAAGAACTTCCGATAAGGCAAACAAACTTGCTCGGTCCCTTCAAGTTCGTCCTAATGATGTTTGACTGTAGTTACTGTTGGGAAACTAGCCCGGGTTGGTACATACAATACAACTGCAGCTATGCATAATCTTCCCGACGTTTGGTTTTGCGCGGCAAGTCCACTTCAGCCGAACACACTGTGATACCAGCCCTGCAAAAAAAGGTCATGAACTCTGTGTGCGGCTATACTCACGAACGTACTAGAGCTGGCTGTACGTGCCAAACATGGGACAAGTTGCCCCGCAAAACGGCTGCAGCCATGTTTTATGCTTAGGTGTTTTGCGATCCAACTGGTAGTAATCTGCTTACGTCACCTGTTATGCTAGCACTGAGTTTTGTAAGTACAGTAAAAGTCCTCAAATCCAGACAGGTTGGGGCCCCAGTACTGCCGGCCGGTAACTAGGAATTGCCTGTGGCTCAGAACATACATACTTACTGCATACAAGGAAACATTTCTTTATGCCAATCAATAGTTTTTCGGGGTCGTATTTCGCTGAAAAGCCAATGTCGAAACTCAAGATGGGTCGGAAAGGAGCCTGGTAGACTGCCGTGCCCGGATTGTGGGGTGCCTGGATTGTGGGGTGCCCGGGTTGTGGGATGCCCGGGTTGTGGGGTGCCCGGATTGTGGGGTGCCCGGATTGTGGGGTGCCCGGGTTGTGGGGTGCCCGGGTTGTGGGGTGCCCGGGTTGTGGGTGCCCGGGTTGTGGGGTGCCCGGGTTGTGGGGTGCCCGGGTTGTGGGGTGCCCGGGTTGTGGGGTGCCCGGGTTGTGGGGTGCCCGGATTGTGGGGTGCCCGGGTTGTGGGGTGCCCGGGTTGTGGGGTGCCCGGGTTGTGGGGTGCCCGGGTTGTGGGGTGCCCGGGTTGTGGGGTGCCCGGGTTGTGGGGTGCCCGGATTGTGGGGTGCCCGGGTTGTGGGGTGCCCGGGTTGTGGGGTGCCCGGGTTGTGGGGTGCCCGAGTTGTGGGGTGCCCGGGTTGTGGGGTGCCCGGGTTGTGGGGTGCCCGGGTTGTGGGGTGCCCGGGTTGTGGGGTGCCCGGGTTGTGGGGTGCCCGGGTTGTGGGGTGCCCGGGTTGTGGGGTGCCCGGGTTGTGGGGTGCGCGGGTTGTGGGGTGCCCGGGTTGTGGGGTGCCCGGGTTGTGGGGTGCCCGGGTTGTGGGGTGCCCGGGTTGTGGGGTGCCCGGGTTGGGGTACTATTACTGTACAGTAACATCCGTCAAGCTGACCACTCTGAAAAGGCGACCACCTGGCCAAGAGGACCCAGGACCAAGGTATCTCATTGCCAGTCAAATTGCGGGGATACGGAGACCACCTGCATGCGGGACCACGTTTGTAACGTCTCTTGAGCAGTCGGCTTAGACGGGGATCACTGCATCTGCACTCCCCCAGCAGAGTTTACTGAGTATCGAGCAACTCATGGCACTCACAAACAAGAAAAGACAGGATGTTAAAACACCCTTCACTCACGCATAGCAAAGGCCGTCGGCGGCCTTCTGGAGGGCCTGGACTTGTCAAGTGCGTCAACTGGAGCAGCAGAGACAGCTGCAGCTGGAACAAGACAAGAGAGGGCAGGGGGGGGGGGGGAGGACTGGCATGAATGACACGGCTGCACAGGACCTTTCTACTAGTACTTTGCTTGTTACGATTCTTGTTTTCTTTTTCTGTTCCGGTTTAGTTATTACATGTATTTATATTATTCGGTGCAATATCAGCACCCCTTTCTCGCACCAAATTAATATTTTGCTACTGGACCATGCAACCCCCCCCCCCCTTTTTCGATGCCCTGTTGCAACGCTAACGCCGAGACCTCTGGTGGGTCGAGTTGCTCCCTGTACATCGGCTCGTCTTCCTTACATCCCCCGTGTCTTGTTTTGTGTTTGTCTCCACATATCCCTTTGTAGGGCTGTGTTCCCAGTAAAAAAGTAAAAATAAAAAAAGGATGCGAAACGTAGAGCCACATGGCCACAGAGAACCACAGTGAAGTTGTCCAGGGGGGCAAGTAACGCAGTGCAGAATGTGTACGTGTGTGGGCGCGCGTGTGCGTGCGCGTGTGTAGGTGTGTGTGCAGGTCTCTGTAAGTGTGTACGATTGTGCGTGTGCGTGTGTGTGTGCACAAGTGTGTGTATGCGCGCTTGTGTGTTTCTCTTAAAACATAAACAAGCGCTTCCAAACCCTGTCTTGAGCCACAATAGACTCATGGCGGAAATTCATCATTGCGCCTTTTCTGGCAGAAGTATGGCCAAGTGTGAATGCTGTTTTCATTTAGTTTCATTCACAGTTCATCTGGTTCAGGATGTGTCGATCTACCGCTAGTTGTTGTTGATTTACCGGTTCAATATCAATAGTGTAAACCAACAAATTTCGGCCGGTGAGAAACTTTGGCCGATCTCGAAATGAAACTTTTGGCCGTCATTGAACTTTGGCCGATTGCGGTTTTCAAAACAGAAATCGATGGGCAGTTGTTGCTCTTACATGTAGCCATGGTTCAATTATGCATTATGTGCCTATTTGACAAACTTTGGCCTGCGATTCACTTTGGTCGGTAGGTACCAAGCGGCGAAATCGGTGAAATTAAATTGCAAGGGAAATTTAGTTGATTTACAACATGATCAATACCTGTTAATAAACCCCGGTTGTGGGTCGACCAGAGTACCACTTTAAATCTGTTTTTATTGGTCATAAGAGGTCGAATTGGAACGCCGCTTCAATCACCGTCGCTGCTATGTTCCAATTCCTGGCTCTTTTCATCTCTGGCTATGCCTGATTTGAGGCATCAGTGACCCAAAAGGTGTGAAAGACTGATGCCTCGTCTAAGGTCTGATCAGGCTGGGGACTCCCACTATCAAGGGGCAGGTCTGAAAGGGTCATGGGGGGGGGGGGGATCCCATTTCCCAGGTTCTTACCCCATTACTGTTACACGCACATGTCAGCAAAGACAGAACGCAACGTACTTTCGCTGGTTAACGAACTCAAGTAGTGATCCAGGGCCTGGATCGCACTCTGCTCTTCTAGCTGCAGCTTCTGCTGCTGCTGCTCCTGTTGACCCTCCTGCTGACGATCAGCAGCTGACAGCAGCAGCAGCTCTTGTACTTTTTGTTGTTGTAGTTGTAGTTGTTGTTGCTGCTGCTGCTTCTTCTGCTGCTGCTGTTGCTGTTGCTGCTGCGTCTGCTGCTGCTGCTGTTGCTGCTGCTGCTTCTGCTGCTGCTGCTGTTGCTGCTGCTGCAACTGGTAGAGACGTTGATTTTGCTGGTGTTTATGAATCTGCTGCTGCTGCACCTGCTGTTGCACTCGTTGCTGCTGCATCTGTTGCTGCATATGTTGCTGCATCTGTTGCTGCATCGGTTGCTGCACCGGTTGCTGCATCGGTTGCTGCATATGTTGCTCCATCTGTTGCTGCATCGGTTGCTGCATATGTTGCTGCATCTGTTGCTGCATCGGTTGCTGCATCTGTTGCTGCATCGGTTGCTGCATCTGTGGCTGCGGCATGCCCTGGTGCTGGTGTGGAATTGCCTTCCCCTTTTCCTGATTAAAGAACAGACCAGTTGGCGCAGTTGGTACGTCTGCGCTTCTAGGATTGGAGAGCGCTTGGCTGGAAGCAGCTGGTGAGTACGCAACTGGTGGACGGGAATACGAATGTAAACGTGCGGAGTCCACAGGTGTCATCTGGACGCATTCCTCTGCGAACGATGCTCCCAGAGCAGCCGAGTGTACACGCGCGGGTAAGGATGGACGGGACAGGGACGGTACGGTTGGGCAGTACGGCGGTGAGGTTGCGGAGCTCAAGGTGTTCAGCTTGAAGACGTTAGATGCTGCGTTGAACGCTGCGGTCAGGGCAGCTGGAGGGACAGTCGACTTTGAGGATGGGCGGGGCGGTGATGTGGGGGAGTACGAGGGTGAGGTGGGGGAGTACGAAGGTGCGGTGGGGGAGTAGGAGGGTGCGGTGGGGGAGTAGGTTGATGCGGTGGGGGAGTACGAAGGTGAAGTTGGGGAGTACGAAGGTGATGTCGGGGAGTAGGAAGGTGATGTCGGGGAGTAGGAAGGTGAAGTTGGGGAGTATGAAGGTGAAGTTGGGGAGTACGAAGGTGATGTCGGGGAGTAGGAAGGTAAGGTGGGGGACTCAGCTGGTGCAGCCAGCGCAAACAAATGTACAGTCGACTTCATGGTAGCACGGTCACGAAGTCTTCCAGCCGCAATGGGCATGTCGAGTTGATGTCCTGGTGGTGACAGATGGCATAACACAGTAGAAAGGTCAATGCACCATGTGCGGAATAGATGTGCATGCACGCACGTACGCACAAACGCATGTGCGCACATATAAACACACATACATACACAAAGACACACACACATACATACATACATACATACATACATACATACATACATACATACACAAACACACACACACGGTGAGAAGAGGCGGACATTTGAGGTCTATTCACAAAAAATGGCACCCCATCAGGTACATTATTAGTTTAGGCATTTAATGTGCTTCGTATATGCAGTATATATAATGTATGTGTGTGTGTGTGTGTGTGTGTGTGTGTGTGTGCGCGTGCGTGTGTGTGTGTGTGTGTGCGTGCGTGCGGGCGGGCGTGCGGGCGGGCGTGTATGTCCGTGTGCATATGTGTATGGGCACGCATGCATATGCAAGTGCATGTGTGTGCAGGAAGAGGATGGCAAATGTTTGCATTGTGTGTTTGCGTGAGCATTAATTTTATGTATGCATATGCATGCAAGTACACTCATACCTGGCTTATCCAGGCAGTCGGGACTGGGCACTGGCTGTAACGTTGAAATATCCCTAACTCCGAATCACATACATTTACATTTTGATGGAGAGAGGCCATAGATATGGCATATGACATCATTTTTCCCAGAAAAAGTGACAAAAAGAGTAGTAATATTTCCACTGAAACTCGCCCTAAGGGTGCCCGGTAGACCGAAGTGCCCGTAACTTTGGTGTCCGGAGGATAACCGAGGTATGGGTGTATGTACGCATGCTGTGTGTGTGGGGGGGGGGGGGGGGGGGTAGCAAGACGTTGGCTTGGACAGCGGTGGCGAAAGGCAAAGACTATGGATACCCTTTTCGCATCTAAGCAACGGGAAAATATACACTCACCAGCTTCCGGTCCAGTTTCGTCTGTTACAGCCATCTTTTTCTTCTCTCTGTTAGATAGGAATACATACATTATTATGACATGCACATGTACTTGACTTGTTACACCAGCCTCACCTTCTATCCTCTTTTACATGCACTACTAATACTATACTATGCGCTGTATTCATGTATTGTTCCCACTCACTTTCGAGGTTGACCTTAGATAGCACACTGGAGACCTTTTGATGCATTTCACTTTCAGCCGCACTTTTAGTTATCTACACTAACAGCTGTCCATACATCCTAATGCCCCTTTCAACAGTTGTCCTCCTGGTATTATTGCACGCCTACATGTATACGATGTATTGTACACCCTTCTATTCAGTTATTCCTCTACAACGTATTCCTCTTGCACAGGTGCCATGTCCCGACCTTTCCCATTCTTCTGCCCACACAATCATGTACCTTGTAGTTTGACCTTTTCTCCTTACTTCTCTCTGCTCTACGTATCCCCTGACCATAGGCTAGCTTACTTACTCACCCTATAAAAGCTGCTGCCTTTCTACTTGTAGTTTTCTACGGATTAGTTTTCTTGCCGATTAAGACCAGCTCTCCGCAGATCAGTTCCCTGTGGATTAGTTTCAGGCTAGATTACAGTGTATTACCTGAGAACACTTTCTCTCTCTCTCTCTGAATAAGTGTGCAATTCTGTATGATAATCATTATCCATTACTGTACCTTCGTGGTCTACCGACTGAGCGAAACCGGGACTTAACATTTCCTTTCTTTTTTTCCAGGCAGGCAAGGTCATCCATAACCTGGGGTTCAGACTCAGCTCGTGATGGCATGGTCATGGCTGATGCCACACGCAAGGGTGCTTGTTCGGACCAGAACTCATCGGCCGCAGCTGCTGCCTCCGCTGAGACGTGTCCACACTCAGATTCGAGAGCGGTGGATTGCGGCGCTGCCATAGCTGACCCGGTAGTGCGGGAGTGACGTGCACTTTCCGTGCTACCGGCAGAACTGAGGTCCATGCTGTCTTCCAAAATGTGAAACTGAGACATGACAGAAAGACAATGGAAACAGTTTTCAAGTCAGCATGCACTACTTCTAGAAACGTAATACTGCAAAAGCCATGCATAATAACGAAGTGCTAACTCTAACGAGTTAACGAGGAGAAATCTGTCATTAAAATTGAAATCGTTATACAGAAATCGATACATATACTGTCGTGTTGAGCGTCGAAAATGAGTGAGAATCGTTACCTTTGGTATTCGTTAACTAGTCAATTTTGGGAAATCGTTATAATTGTATGCGCCTCGTTAGTATAATGGCTTTACAGTGTCTACTGTTTATTCTTCAGGGTACAAGGGCTTGGTGTGCGGGCCAGGGAGTGTAAGGCTTGGTGTGCGGGCCAGGGGGTGTAAGGGTTGGTGTGCGGGCCAGGGGGTGTAAGGGTTGGTGTGCGGGACATGATACAAATACCTGGGAGTACGGGGTAGAAGTTGGTGTATGGGTTAGGGGTTGGTGTACTGGGGTACGGGTTGGTGTACCGGGGTAGCGGTTGGTGTATGGGGGTAGGGGTCGGTGTACGGGGGTAGGGGTCGGTGTACGGGGGAAGGGATTGGTGTATGGGGGAAGGGGTTAGTGTACGGGGTAGGGGTTGGTGCACGGGGGGGGGGGGCAGGGGTTGGTGTACGGGGGTAGGGGCTGGTGTATGGGAGAAGGGGTTGGTGTATGGGGTAGGGGTTATTAGACAAAGAAACACAGAGAGATCATCAAGATCAAAGTCCACTGTGCTCCAATTGTTTGCAATGCAATTTCTCAAAACGTTGCATTACGTATTTTCTCAGCAACCTAGCCGGCCAGTTTCCAATGAATGGAAGGAAACTGCTGACCTTTTCATTGTTCACAGAGGTCTTCTTCTTCTTTTTCTTCTTCTTTTTTTCCAGTGAGACCTGGTGCGAAAGAAACACAGAGAGATCATCAAGATCAAAGTCCACTGTGCTCCAATTGTTTGCAATGCAATTTCTCAAAACGTTGCATTACGTATTTTCTCAGCAACCTAGCCGGCCAGTTTCCAATGAATGGAAGGAAACTGCTGACCTTTTCATTGTTCACAGAGGTCTTCTTCTTCTTTTTCTTCTTCTTTTTTTCCAGTGAGACCTGGTGCGAATCGCTCAACGATGGTATTCTCTGCAACATTGCCTTCTCCTGTTGTCCGACGGCAACGGGCATATCCTGCATCTCCGCTGATCCAGACAGGACATTCTCCGGTTGCGCAAGCTGCTCCATTTCCATCTCTTCGTCGTCACACATAAAACCATCAAGAAGGAGATCATCATCGTAGGCCGCCGGTTGATTCAGAGAGCTCTGCATGGCAACAAGCAAATACAGAACCCCCAGCCATAGCCGGTGAGAAGCAGCCAGGGACTGAACTCACCCCGACACATGCGCCAGCAAAATTCCCATGCACCGGAACAAACATCAACAAAATACTTCAGTTTGCATCAGCAAAATTTCCTAGCGGATTTCAATGAAAAATTTCAGTAAAAACATAAAGCATCCTGGATTATTTTCCAAAAAATTTACACATTTTGACGCAGCAGCCATTTATACTTTACTCTGTTTCGAAGCAAATGTGCGCACGCACACACACAGGCACGCATGCACACACACACACACACACACACACACACACACACACACACACACACACACACACACACACACACACACACACACACACACACACACACACACACTCACACATACACACACAAACACATGCACGCGCGCACACACACACACACACACACGGACGCGCACCTTCCTTCCTTCGCCCACTGCCACAACTGGCTACGGGTCCCCAAGCGGCACGACTCGAAGGGGAGTACTGGCTTCGGGACGTGGCATGGGTCATGGTTTGCTCCGGCAGGACAGGAACAGGCTATTTCACTCTTTGTATATGTATACAGCTTTTTCAGAGCGAAAGAGGATGCAGCTATGTCAAGAGATGTCTTGGGGACCACGTATGGAGACCGGAGAAAGGAGTGGCTTTTACTATTGAATACAGGATATCATACTTAGACGAATATTAGCCCCACTTTTTGAAATCAAGGGTAAAAAAGTGGGTGCGACTTACAATCTAGCATGAACTACTACTGAAGTGAATATATCGCAGCAATATTGCTCAAATCTGCAAAATGGGATGCGTCTTACAATCGAGTGCGACGTATAATCGGGGAAATACGGTATTTAATCGCGTTCGGACAGAAAGCATTACGACTATGGTAGTACAGTCGTCCCTCTCTAATCCCCCGGCACTTGTTTATCCAGCACCCTTGCAAACCAGCACACTTTCTGGAAAAACGGATTTTTTCAGTTCATTTTCTACGCTTTAATCCGGCAGTTGAATTCCGCCTGCAGCAGCGATTTTCTGCAACAAATCACTCAAACTGTGCAGAATTCGATTTTCTAATCCAGCAGTTGTACATCGCATACCGTAAGGGAGCATTGTAACATACACAACACATGTAACATACACTCGGGAATATCCTATGCTAGTGCATAGGATATTCCCAAGTGTATGTTATAGACATGCATTCCACAAAGTACTTGGATTGACACAGAAAATTGCTACGTTTTGACGTACGACACAAACATGTATGTTAATACAAATGTAGGTGGGCCAGGTTGGAGGGCAGGATTTGATAATCCAGCACCCTTGTTTATCCAGCAGAAAATGCCGTTGCAAAAAGGTGCCGGATTAGAGAGGGACGACTGCACAGTCAGACCTCGCTTATCCGGTCCCCTTTCATCCGGTCCTCTTTCATCCGGATCCCTTGCCGTCCGGACGAAAACCGTTGGCTACCAATTTACAGCATATGCCATGCATGCATACAGTATGTGTGTTCGATTATCGGGTTCCCTCGCCTATCCGGATATCTTTTTGTGGAAAACGGATGTGTGCGGTTAAGCGAGGTCTGACTGTACCTGTAAGGAAAGACGTTGATACACTGGACTCCTGGAGCGGCTTCTCATGGACGCTCTGTTCAGCTCTGTATTGTCACAGCTCATATACATTTCCTCCTCCACACCCTGTTGAAAGAAAACAGCAAACGCAGCAAGTTCCCGGTTAGGAATAGGCACGACACTCAAGCCAACATTCTTTACAACAGAGAGACAGGCAAGCAGAAACAGCGGACGGACGAACAAACAGAAACAGAGAACGGATAGACAGAGACAGCGGATGGACAAACAGAGGCAGTGGATGGACAAACACACAGAAACAGATGATGGACAAACACACAGAAACAGAGGCTGGACAAACAGAGGCAGTGGATGGACAAACACACAGAAACAGAGGATGGACAAACAGAGGCAGTGGATGGACAAACACACAGAAACAGAGGATGGACAAACAGAGGCAGTGGATGGACAAACACACAGAAACAGAGGGTAGACAGATAGAGGTAGCAGATAGACAAACAGAGGTAACGGATTGACAGACAAACAGAAACAGAGCACAGCTAGACAGAGACAGCGGATGGATACTGGCTTTTCTGGCACTTTGTTTGTGCCAAGCGGTACCGCCCTTGGAGAAGCCAGGCCAAACCAAGACGACTACAAAAGCCCTCAAACCCAGATCACATGCGATGCAGATTATGAATATACGAACATGATGACGCGGACAAGATGACGCGTGAAAAAACCAGATCTGCACATGCTGGTGATGATAAGGCCACTGCTCGTAAGCAGACCAGAGTTTTCCATTGGCTCCTCAAAACATGGCACCAGTCGAGACACGGCTCTAATTCAGGAGTACAATTGTTGTGATTCAGCGATCAAATGATGCCAAAACCAAAGCAGGGCAACAAGAATGCGCACAGACGGAAGTATACACACACACGGACCTGCACGCGCATGCACACGCACACACGCACGCACACACACACACACACACACACACACACACACACACACACACATGTGCGCATGCATTAATATATTCACGCTAGCACACACACTTGTACTTGTACTTGCTTGTACTTGATCACTGCCAAAACTGGTCACGTGGGTATCCCCGGGAGAGGGGAGAGAGACTCAAAAGGAATCTTGGAAAGATGACTCAATTGGCCATTGAACCACCCAACGGCCGACACCCCCTGAAATCCCCCAAACTAGGGTGGACTTGAAATGATCCCACTTATGGGCTCACCACACCTCAGTAAGTGGGTGAGGACAAGGTGCAGAAAAGGATTGACGGCATCAGGGTATCCGTCCCGGCACACACACACACACGCACACATACGCGCACACGCGCACACACTCACACACCCACACCCACACCCACATTTCAATAACCATACTTATACTTACGAAACCGTAAAGACGCGGTGGCAGCTCTGCCTGCTCTTCGTACGTTTCCAGATCACACTCTTCGTACGTTTCCAGATCACACTCTTCGTACGTTTCCAGATCACACTTTTCAGGCAGGACTTAACAGGAACGAGAAACAACAACATGGAATCAGGCAAACAGTTAAAAACATGTTCGCACGGCAATAGAAAGAGCGTGCGATTGGCTCAGACATACAGTATTCATATCTTCAACAACAAGCGAAGGAGCGAGGGCCAATGAAGTACAAGTTATGTCCACTAACGCCACCAGTTGCTTTACAATCAGCTCATGCGATTAGTTCCTTTGCAGTTCCTTGGTCCTGACTTTTTCCCGGTATAAATAATTCATCATTGGCTCTCCACCCGAGTCTTACAAGTGAAGAATTTGAGTACAATCTACTATAGGATCCTAATTGGCCATTCGTTGTCTTGATCGAAATCGAAAGACAGCCGTACCATAAGACAACATTTGAATCAGATACAGTATAGTGTAGCAGGAAATTTTCGGACAGAAGTATTTTCGGACAAAGCCGAATCTCGACCTTTCGTACAGACTTCATTTTCGTGCAGCGCTGCATGCTAAATGCACGTGTTCGCAAGCAGTACGATAGTGTAAAAAATTTGTTCACATGAACAAATTTTAGTATGGAACTTTAGTTCCGTACACTGCCTCTGTTGTACTAAAATTAATATTATTTTTAGTACCAAAGAGGCAGTGTACGAAATCGTCCGAAAATATATTCCGTCCGAAAATTTCCTACTATACGGTAAGTGCTATTCAGAGACTGCGGATGATTGTGTTCATATCATTCTTATTTTTATTGCAACAATCTTTTTAGATTATTGACTATTTCCGTTCTACGTGTCTACTCATTGCTTAGAGGGAACAATGCAAACGGGAAAGTCTGAAGAAAACGTTCTATGTGTATACATGAGGGCTTTCAAAACTTTTGCCCACGTGCAAATCTCTGCTGCGACAAAGAGCAAACATCCACTGCAACAAATTGTGGCAATTGTCTTCTGGGCCAAAGGGTAGGTTTCTGCTGCGACGGAGAATACCGAATTTTCCGGAGTATAAGCCACACTTTAAACACTGAAAATTCGCCCCAAAAAAGGGAGGGGCGCGGCTTAGGGGCCATCCGTAAATATAGATATTTATTTAGAAACGAAAACTAGTCGTTTAGGGGGGGGGGGGGGTTGAGCGCCTGTTCGTTTCTCGAAAACTATCGATGCACAGTTTGTATGTGCGGGCACGTCCAGAAAAATATCGAAAAAAATCGATACTATGCATCGTTTCTATGTGTTCGTTTCTGTGGGGGGGGGGGGGAGGGTTGTTGAAGAGAAATGACTAGTTTTCGTTTCCAAATAAATATCGGTATTTACGGATGACCCCTTTTACTCCGATGCTCAAATTGACAATGATGAATAGGGTAGATGTCTGTATTTCGTGGAAAGGGGGGGAGGGGGGGGGGTGGCTTATACACCAGTGAGGCTTTTACTCTTGAAAATACGGGAAATGTCTGCTGTAACAAAGAAAAAGATTTTGCTGTATAGCATTTTTAACTCGGATGGAGAGCCAAGGATTAAAATTAAAAAAAAAGACGACAATAAGCTTACAAGTTATCCGTTTTGTCCAACACTAACGCGTATGAGCAGAATACTATCAGTTTTTCAGTTTTTGTGCCTATTGTTGCACATTTTTGGCTCAACAGTATTCTGCTTATAACCGTTAGTGTTGGACAAAACGGATAACTTAGAAATGTACCCAATGCTGTAGACAGCAAGCTGTTTCGGCCATAAAGGTCTCATCAGTACAGCTACGAGCTAAATAGGCCGAGCTACCAGCCATGGTGCAAAGGAGGCACCACAGACATTAAGGTAGCTCGTCGCTCTAGCGCCAGAGTGCTCAAACTACAAAATGTAGCGGGCATTGCGCGATGCAGCAGCACTAGAGCAGCCTACTGAGAGTGCTCAACAAGGCGAAAGCCGAGTAACTTAGAAATGTATAGTATTTTCCAGTTCTTTTTTTCTTTTTTTCATGGTTCGCGGCAGACTCTGCTAGAGGCCGAGTTTTCCGCATCTGCAGGAACACCACCACCCTTCAAGGATCAAGGCGCAGATGCAGCTCCTAAGGCGGTGGGAGGCGAGTAGATCAGCTCACCAGCAAGTGGTCAAAGACCGAACATCCCACTCACTGCATCCAAGTTTTCCAGTTCTCCTATACTATATTCACTCACCGAATGACTCAGATTCGTCTTTCTCTGCTAGCTTCAAATCTTCCTTGAATGACAGATATCCGAGACTGTCTACATCCTCTGCAAACACCAAACCAGCTATGCTGGGCCCGGTGGTGCTGTCAAACTTCTCTCCCTGGGCAGTGGGCAGAGAGCAGATGACGTTGAGAGCATCACAGTTTGAATGCTGCACTTGGGCGTCATGTATGTACAGTAAAACTTGTGACTAACAACCAAACCTTGGGGCCAAAGAAAGCGGTCTTTAATGGCAGGTGGTCCTTAGTTAGAGGTTTGCACCGCACAACCATACAGTAAAACCTGCGACTAAAGACCACCCGGCCCTTGGCGCCAGAGAAAGCGGTCTTTAGTGGCAGGTGGTCTTTAGTTAGCGGTTTGCACTGCACAACCATATTATGAATGTGAGACCGTCCGTGCCTGGCGAAGTGGTCTGTAGTACCAGGCTGGTCGCTAGTCACGGTGGTCTTTAGTTACAGGTTTTACTGTAGTACCAGGCTGGTCGCTAGTCACGGTGGTCTTTAGTTACAGGTTGTACGGTACATGTACATGTTCAACCAGCGTGTCAAAGGAGGCACCAACCAATTTCCAATGCGGGTGCAGGGGCAGCAGATACGCTACTGTCACTACGTTATTGACCGTACCACGTTTTGTGCTCCGGTACACCACTGATCAGTGCATTCCTCTGTCCTCTTATTGTTTGAACCAGCTCTGCCTCTCAGGATTGAGCACTCTCTTGGGCAGCCTGGAACCTCTCTGTTTTCAGTACAGTGGTATTATGATTCAGGCTCGAAATTACGATTTTCTTCAGGGAAGGCCTGTAAGCTGCCGTATTGCCCGGTGCCAACACTGTCCAGTAGAACCTGTCAAGGCGACCACTTGGATAAGGCGACCACTTGTCCGAGAAGACCACTGAAACCACGACCAAGGGATTCTATTTCCAGTCAGACGACCCTGGATACGGAGACCACCTGGTAACAGAGACCACGACTTGAAGGTCCCTTGAGCGGTCGTCTTAGACAGGTTTCACTGTGCCTGTATTGCAAATGATGAGCTTTTTAAAAGTGCGACAAGCTTGTGTACATGGAAAGAACCAAAACTGGAATTATGACATTGTGTCTCTTAGAGGAACATGACGGGGGGGGGGGGGTGTTCGAAAGGGGAAGAGAGAGGAGAGAGCAAGGCAGAGAGGGGAGTGTGGGGGGGGGGGGGGAAGCTACGCATCCAATACCTGCTAGACCTGCTAGAGCTGATCTCCAGTTAGTGGGAGGGAGTTGATGATGAGGTGGGCCTTCGTTTACCATGGATAATACAGAACAATGTATGTGCAAGAACTGCATGTAGGGCAGTTGCCACGTCGGTCTCTCTCACGTCACATACCTTCTCACGCTCTTCAATGGCGACAAAGCTGGTGAACTGGCTGACCAACGAGTGCTTCTTGCTGATGTCAATGATGTAGTCCTTGCGATTGCGTTTCATCAGCTGTGAAAGCAGACAGCAAGCACCAGTATAGATTGAAATAACTACACCAAGACGCCGAGGGCGACAGGCTGCGACCTTTCCCATGGCGTTAGGCCAAATGACGCACAGCAAGCCGACAGCTGTAATGCAGTGTCCGCTCGCAGTGGCAACGAGCTGTTCTGGTGAAATGCTCCGTGTAACTACGTGTACGCTAGTCACATTGAGGACTGGTAGGGACATGCCTAGGGGGAGACTACAGGGCATTTCAAAACTATAGACGCGTAGGGGTTTTGAAATATTTCAAATTTGGCTGGAACTTTTTGAGAATAGTTTTCGGAATATTGCTCAGGATCGCTCCACAATTACTCTCATATTATAGTTTCTAAAGGATTGGATAACAGACGCCCAATTTTGAAAAAATTATGCACAAAGTGATCACAGATTTTATGTGGTATAGATGCTGACATAACGGTTTTTGCCTAGGTACGCGTCTATAGTTTTGAAATGGACTGTAGCATGATTGCGCATTAGCAGAGTGGCAAATTCATCAAGAAGAGAACATGCCATGAAAGCAAACAAAACAATGTGCATGATGTCACGCTTGTGAACTCACATGCCAATTAGCACCTGTACAAACAAATACAGTTGTGCACAGGGATACAAACACACACACACACAGTATTCGAGTACATGTCCAAGTGAACATACGCGCAGGACACATGCACGTACAAGCACAAAGCTACACACGCACACACACGCACACACACACACACACACACACACACACACATACACACACAGCGCACTCGGGCACGCACCTCGTGCTCAAGAGGGTCGGGGTGTAGCGCTCCCTCCTCCCAGTCTCTGATCACAGCGCGTGCCGTCAAGCGATGAAGTATCTACATCAGGGACAACATACAAGAAATAGCATGTACTGTGCTGTCGTGTACAACACCCTGCACGTAACACACCACTTGCAGCGGTGTCGGACACGCGACAGTCACTACGGTATTGACCGTAC
>NC_088655.1:11757952-11785452 GCF_964019385.1 Sycon ciliatum
AGTATTCTAATGCTCATGATGAAAAAAATGCACTGCTATGAGCCACAGCTCACAAGACCATGGATGAGCTGATGCTGCAAGTCTACAAACTTTTCGGCGTGTTTCAAAGTCAGCCTCCCAGGGCAAAAAAACACATTTCAGCTGCATCAACATTTCAGCCTCTACTGCTTCTGCCTGTAAGTTGTACACTGTCACAGTGAACCTTGCGAAACAAAATTTCGGCCGCAACAAATTTTAGGCTCAAAAGCCCAGGCGAAAAAAATATCCGCCGAATATTTGTTGATTTACAGGACAGGGCCCAACATTCCACAGGCCGGTCTACGAATTTACATTATAGTTAGACAGCTACACGCTAGCAGTGCGCCATCACAGCACAATACGAATATGCATGGCAGTAGCCATGCAAGTTGGTGTTTTGGTCAGACATATGCTAAATACCCCGAAGACGATGAAAACACGCTAAGTCTGAAAAATGCCTGCAACAAACACACTGCAACATTTAGTATTGAGGAGTAACGATTCGCCTACTTCGAAGTATAAATCTACAACCTCTTGTTTCCATGTTTGAACTAACTGTGGGCATGTCACAAGCCCAAATACCGACACCCCTTCCACAAACACCCCTTCCAAGAGGATGTCGCTTAGTCACCTTGCCTGTATTCTCTCTTGGACGTCAGGCGCGTACGCAGGGGGGGGGGGGGGGTCCCGTTGCCCGGAAACCCCCAAATGTTCCAAACGAGCAACGTTCTTGGGCATAATTTGGTAGGGCGCACGATCGATCTGGCAAGAATGCAAAACTTCAACAGATCGTAACTCAGTCAAATCTCGCTCAAATCCAACGATCCAAATATCCAGGTCGAAAAGAAAACTCTCAGCGGTCGGTTGAAACAATTTGCAACGCGCTGTGAGCAATGTCTCCTGATATAAATCGTTCGTGAGTTGAGCCGCGATCTCGCAATTTCAAAAGCACACAGTGCGACTCGAGTATCGAGAATTTGAGACTTTTCGTCAGGCGTACGCGGACTTGCTCAAATTTGCAGGGGCTTCACTTGTGATATTTTCAAGAGCACACAGCAAAAAATCGAAATCGCTGGACCAGGACGCGTTTGGGCCTTTGGCCCAGTTTGGGGCATTTTTTTCGCAACGTCGCTGCACTCTACCGCTATAGCCTATAACGCTGGATATGTACATGACTGTACTGTGTCCTGGCTATCATGGTCGACCTCATTCTCTCCCTGGTACCTTTCCACTTCCAGGAAGCCTAAGATAATGAAAAAGATTGAGTCAGTAGAACTGAAGTTATGATCCAAAGAACACGAAAAAATGCATAATTTTGAAAATTTCCTTGGGCTCTTTAGAAATACAAATACAAAATACAAAGGGTTAAAAACGAGTCATTGTTTGCGATTCGGTTGGAAACCCCCCTAGAGGTGACCCTGCGTACGTGCCTGGACGTGCTCCTGCTTACCTGAAGAAACTGAGTAGCTTGCTGGCAGGTGTCCTTGTTGCACACCATGGGAACACTGAACAACTCTTCCCAGTCTGAACATTAAAACATACAACACAATCAACACAACAACATACATACAACAACAAGAACAAGAAGAAGACGATGAAAAATGTTACGCCAAAGTTACTCAATCTGCGGACAGAGCCACAGAAGTGTGGCTTAGGTAAACACATGATTATAAGAAAATACACATGCACGATATTATAGGCAAACACCGTTCGGAGAATGCCATTACACCAAACAACAGTAGGCTCTTCTCAAACATCTCACACAATACATCAACTTTGGAAAGTAGATAAAAAGAAAGGACAAAATGTTACGAGTTATGACTAACTGTCCACCAACGTAACCAGATCATATACAGTCAGCGAGTGCGAGTTCTTTTTGTCCATGATTATTTCGGCTCAACATCCGAGTTTAACTTTTGAAAATAGGATAATTTAAACACACGGCGAGGAGACAATAATTTGATAACCGCAATCAATAAAACTACTTGGTCCGCGTCAGCGATATTGTCGCCTATCTTTCGACAATTTGAACTTAGACTTTGGACATCAACGAGTGCACTTGAGACAATAAAACTTGGTATGATGGAAGGCAAGGTACAGAATGACAACAGGCCATGAGGAATTTATTGTCCAAGGAAGGGTTCATACTTTTTTTGGTCCTCCTCGTCGCTGCTCTCGGCGCTGGTGACAAAGTAAATAATTTTTGCTCAGGATCGATACTCTCACTTTCGCAAGCTCATCTCTCTTCCTCTCCGCTGCCTGGCTAGTTTCTAAAGGAAAGTCGACCGTGACGATCGCCTTCTCTATAGGACTTCGCGTGGACTGCCTGCGTGGTTTAAATCAGTCGCCGTTCTTTGCAAGATTTATTTTGAACGACGATGACTCGTACAGTACTTGCAAATCTCCACGATTCGCTGGATACTCTGAGCGTTGAGCTGGAGGTGAGGGAACTGCGATCTCAGCTTGGCGAGTGATCCCTGATGTGAGTGATCTCGGCCGTTTTGTAAAATCCCGGGAACTGATTCCGAGTAGCCGATTATTTTCTGGTACGTCGCGCTGCTGTTGCCTGCGCAGTGTGACAAGATAATCTATTTTGATGCGGTGGTGTATCAATCAGAATCACCAACCTGTCGCTCTCGAAATCTAGCTAGACCTTTCAGGTACTTGTAAACTAACCAACTAACCAGAATTGGGATAAAATGGGCTGCCAAGTGAGCATTGGCGACATAATAACAAAGCTGAAAGATAAGCGACAATATTGCTGACGCGGACCAAGTAGCTGAACCGACATCTGTGTACTTTATTCATGCAAAGTAAAAACGGTGGAGACGATGTGCAATAAAACAATGAAAATATGAAGAAATGGTGTAGAGAAAAAATATGGATTCAAACAAGTTTTCGTACAACACTCATCAGGAATCGTCGTTGTACTAAAGGACACTGAAACAAAAATTGAACTATTATAGAACATCTAAGTTAGAGAAATAACACTAAGAGCAACAGCAGTGAAATTTACAAGTGTGAATTTTAACAATCAAAGCGAGAAATGAACAAAGGAGAAAGGAAGGAAAGACAACGTGATAACACATAACAGCAGTACATTACACCTAGAACATTAACGGCCAAGCTTGGCCGCACTAAAAACGACACGTTACTTGAACAATTTCAACCCAATTATACTATCTTTCTGTACACACAAATTAGGCTTATACAGACGCTGATAGATAGCTTCCAACACTTTTAACTGTAGTCCATAACCATGACGACCACGGCACAATACAGTGAAAGGAGAGTCGGAATACGAATTGCAACAATCAGGACTAGCTAGCAGATGATTGTACACTGAAGACTTGCTACCACGAAACCTACGCACAACACTAACATTCTCACCGGTACTCTCACCATCACTGCTCTCCGACTCACTGCTCCCTCCCATTGTTCAAGTAACGTGTCGTTTTTAGTGCGGCCAAGCTTGGCCGTTAATGTTCTAGGTGTACTGTACTGCTGTTATGTGTTATCACGTTGTCTTTCCTTCCTTTCTCCTTTGTTCATTTCTCGCTTTGATTGTTAAAATTCACACTTGTAAATTTCACTGCTGTTGCTCTTAGTGTTATTTCTCTAACTTAGATTTTCTATGAAGTAGCGGTGAGGCATCCTGCAGCTTCATAACTCGAAGACAATTGGTGAGCACACATGCTCATTCCCTGGGCACTGCAAATTCACAACTCATTTCATTTCACATAATCATTTTCAACGTTTCGGCAAATTGCCATCATCAGGATACAATATGAAGTGGAAGTCTGCCAAGGAGCAGTTATATACACTAATTTGTGTTCTTAGGTGTTGATAATATTTCTATGACTACATAATTGTGTTACCTCAGTGCTAGAAATATGACATGTCTAAAACTAGTGAAAGATCACAAGTTTTCACTGACTCATATGCTGGGTGTTGGTAATAAGTTAGCACAGCGCAGATGTCACCAGATAACTTGAGAAATGTCTGAACAGGTTTCTCGCAAGCAATTCACGAATGTGACCATGTCAGTGGTTTCCAGTAAATACTGTCACCTAGATAGACAGTGTGGTGTGATTGTTTTAGAGTAATGACCATCCAGCACTGGTGTTGATCTCTGGGCCTTCGTTTCTGATCTCCACTGCCTCTCGCAATTTGCGGCTTGCCCTGTCACTGGCTCTTGCAACCACAGACACTGCCGAGAAGATGCTGCCCCCGACACCTAGATTGATCCCTGCATGCTTAGCTCGCATGTGGTCACCCCATGGCTTATCCACAGTGCGCCTACGAGCTTCACCGTTGTGTTCCTCCAGTCTTGTCTCCAGTGTGCGACCCGTCTCTCCGATGTATTTTTCCCTGCACAACTTGCATTGCAGCCGGTATATCACATTCTTCTTCAAACATATTTTCACTCAGCATATGAGTCAGTGAAAACTTGTGATCTTTCACTAGTTTTAGACATGTCATATTTCTAGCACTGAGGTCACATATGTAGTCATAAAAAAATATTATCAACACCTAAGAACACAAATTAGTGTATATAACTGCTCCTTGGCAGACTTCCACTTCATATTGTATCCTGATGATGGCAATTTGCCGAAGCGTTGAAAATGATTATGTGAAATGAAATGAGTTGTGAATTTGCAGTGCCCAGGGAATGAGCATGTGTGCTCACCAATTCTCTTTTAGATTTTCTATAATAGTTCAATTTTTGTTTCAGTGTCCTTTAGTACAACGATGATTCCTGATGAGTGTTGTACGAAAACTTGTTTGAATCCATATTTTTTCTCTACACCATTTCTTCATATTTTTTTATTGCACATCGTCTCCACAGTTTTTACATTGCATGAATAAAGTACACAAATGTCGGTTCAGCTAGTTTTATTGATTGCGGTTATCAAATAGGATAATTGTTTTTCAAAGGAACAGCAAGCATCCTGAGCACACAGGCGCGTCGGAACGACTTTGGAGGTGGGGCGGCCATGGAAGGGGGGGGGGTCCGGGGGTCGTCCCCCGTGAAAAAAATTCAAAAAATTAAAGCCAATTGCAAGCATTTCCGGGCATTTAGTGCCATTTCAGTGTACGGTAACTACAATGAAAGACTTTTTGATTCTGCAAAAAACCAAGAAGATGCTACGATCGGGGGCAAACATTACCCTCCCCGGGAAAAAATTCAAAAATTGAAGCCAATTGCAAGCATTCCGAGGCATTTGGTGCCATTTCACTGTACATGGACTTTTGATTCTGCAACAAACCACGATCGGGGACAAGGATTTGCCACGTTTGCGCTGAGATCATCGCGCTTTGTTGCAGTGTGCTAAAATGAAAAATAAAAAAATAAAAAATAAAAACGGCCGAAAAAGTGGGGCGGCCATGGCCGCCCCGGCCGGTGCGGTTCCGACGCCCTTGGCACACTTGCACACCAGGGAGTTGCAACGCACTGGGAGACCACACAGGCAACAGTGCCACTAGATCATACGGGTTTCGACCCCGGGCTGGCCGCTACAGTTGCCCTAGGGGCCAGGCTGTTTGATATATTCTCGCATATGCAATCGCTTGCCTGGGCCGTGCTGTGGGTCAGCAGATCAAAGCCGTGACCACGACCGAGAGTTGCATAGTTCAGGGATCAGGTAGGGCTTCCAAATCTGGGGTCAAAATGGTCATCCCTTCGAGTACTAGGATCTCGTGTCGTCTCTCTGAACGCTACAACTACCCAGGGGCGTCGGAAGGTATTTTAGTGTGCTACGGTCAGCCATTACAATTTACTCGTGGGGGAGCGGTGGCTGAGACAAAAAATTTGGAAATTTAGATCCCAGATCAGAGTATTTTATTCATTCACGTGGTACCTGGGGCAAAAGGTGGTACGGTCAATACCGTACTGACCGTACTGTATGCGACGCCCCTGACGCACACGAGAGAACTGACCTGTTCCAAATCGGCAAATGTTGAAGCGCCACTCCTGCGATGATGATGATGACAAAGAGGATGATGTCGCCGATGACATCATGCAGTGAAGTGCCAGCATCACGAGTTTCTTGGCGGCTGTCAGCGACGCACCCTGCAGCACAGTACCAGATGGTTGTGCCACACAAAGGTCCAGTGGAGAAAAATACACCGATCTGATTACTGTAAAAGCCCTACCGCATTTGACCGGTTATAAGTCGACCTTTTAATGACCTAAAAGTTAAAACCTGACCTAAAATGGGGAAGTCGACTTAAAACTGGGATATAACTGCCCTTGAACCGGTAAATCGAGGCCCCAAGTCTGGAGGTCGACTTATTACCGGCAAAATACGGTATTATATAACAAAGTACTAAATCTAACAAGTTTAGGGTTCACGGATTGGCATGCTAGCGTCGCCAGCTACATCATGCACGTGACAGGCGCGTGCATATACTGTCCCACACAATCGGTCAGTGCTCAAATCGCATTTTCCCATCAATATCACTCACTTTCAACTCTACGGGATTCATTACGGTTGGCTCAAACTGCCTGAATTTTTGAATCCACACGCACGAAAGACGTTCCAAGACTTCCACCGTTCGTATTTTTTCAAACGAGTTCCGGGCTTTCCAGTAACTTTGGCCAAAGTTCGGCTAAAAAAACAGGGGGAGCCGTTGCGTTTCCGTAAAATGCTGAACGGTAGAAGGATAGCCAAGGTCGAGAGCAAAACAACAAGCCATTATTTGTCAAAATCGAACAAGAAACGGCTCAGCGCATCTATTTTCCGTGCACGCGCGCGCGCGCGTACTTTGGCCGACAAGGTGTGGAGAATTTCTGAAGAAGAAGAATAACAAGAGCAGCAGCGCTCGGAACAGCCGTGCTGGATACTTCCAATCCCGACGATGGAGCGTGTTGGCTGTCGTGAGCTGCTGAAACGACCATGACATTTCTTTTTCTTTGTATACCCTACATATCTTGACGCGCCCTAGCTCAGTTTCGGCCTCTTTACAGGAAGAATATTTTCTTCCATGGAATCAGCGGCCAAACAGCAAGAAGAGCAACAGATCGAGATTTGCAGGGCAAACAAAGGATGCGTGCATCTACATCTAGTCAGGTTCGATGCAGCTGCGCTTTGCCAGAACCTCAGCAGATAAGAAAAGACGACAGAGTGTCTCAGATGGAACTGGATCTTTCGCCAAGACCGCCACCGCCGCCATCATCAAGTCCAGGTCAGTCAGAAAAATGCAAAGCCCGAGTGAAGTGAAGCCACTGAAGCCAAGGAAAAATTCAAAAAGTACGCTCTCCGGCTAGACTTCGAGTCGATATTTTTTTACTTCGATAGGCGCTGTAGCGCGCGTCCATAATCCAAAATGGAGGCGCACGTGACGGGTGCTTTTAGTGGCAAGCCGTGAACCCTAAAGTTGACGAGGAGAAATCTGTCGTTAAGGCCAAGTAAAAAAATTTGATTGTTTATCGTCCGCGCCCGCCCCAAATTTTCACCCTCCCCGCCGAATTATTTAATTTTTTAATACTGGTAAATGTACTGTATGTACTGCGGTCTACAGCCTCTAATCAGCATGGCCGTAGATTTTCGAAGGTCAAGTCCACAGACTGAACCATAACTTAGTTGCTATGGGCTTGAAAAGTGAAACTGATCATAAGCTGCCTGATTTTCTTCGTTTTTCTACGTAACATTGGTTGTTCCACTTTCCATTATCCTCTGGGGTTGCGAACACCTGCCCTACAGCCATAAATGCATAATAAAAAATAAAATTAAAAACCTCCCGTCCACCCCGATTTCTCGGGAAAATCTGACGATAAACAATCAATATATTTTACATGGCCTAACGTAGAAAAAATTATACAGAAATCGATACTTATACTGTTGCTGGTGAGCGCTTAGAATGAGTGAGAATGAGTGAGAATGAGCGAGAATGAGCGAGAATGAGCGAGAATGAGCGAGAAGGAGCGAGAAGGAGCGAGAAGGAGCGAGAAGGAGCGAGAAGGAGCGAGAAGGAGCGAGAAGGAGCGAGAAGGAGTGAGAATGAGTGAGAATGAGTGAGAATGAGTGAGAATGAGTGAGAATGAGTGAGAAGGAATGAGAATCATTATCATCGGTACATGTAAACCGGTCAAGTTTTGCAAATCATATTTGCGGCTCGTTAGAATATTGGCTCTTACAACATCGTGCCTAACACACCTCTTCTCTACTATGTCGCAGCGGCGAGGCCTCCGGCAGCTTCATTCATAGGAAGTAGTTTAAAGAAGACCCACTCTTTCCAATCCACTCTGCACTGGTATCGCCTCTTCTCAAGCAAGGAGAAACACGAACTCCGCTCTCTGTTTCAAAGAAGTTGTCACAAATATCTGATGGTGTCCCTGTACTAAACATTGTTGACTTCACAAGCCCCTTCCCTCCCCAGCCAGCAGCTCCCCATCCTCACCCTCCCTCTGAAATGAACAATACTGGGCATGCTGGAGGAGGGAAATAGCAAGCCTGAAGACCGCAAGATCGATAATGTATCACATCTTTAACTTACGGATTTCGAACGGTCGTTAAGTTCGCAACTCCTCATAACAACATGTCTTACAGTAGCCTGGGACCACTCTTCAAACGGACCCCAGTCCACGTCCCTGCATATCGAGCTCATTGAAACAAGAGGTTTCTAATACGTCCTGGTCCCACAGTTAGAACTGAATACGGGCTACCTTTGCATTTTAACCTTACACCCAGTCCCCACACAAATACCGGCATACTCGCCATTATCATGTTGTCTGATGATTGCAGGGTTGTGCATGACACACTGTGTTACAAACCATATAGCCTTTCTGCACATCATGTAAGTGACACTATCACAGTGTGCAGTCCGTCCTTCTCACCTTCATACTATTGGAACAGTCCAGTAAGAAGTAGACTTGACGTTCGCTATCACTCGGCGGGGACTCAAACTCTGGATAGAACGTCAGCATGCATGCCTGTACAGCCAACATGCATGGACACAACATGGACACACAGATTAATGCATAAATGGACGGACACACAGACAAATACATGAATGGATGGACACACATACAATGCATGAATGGACACAAAACACAAATGTAGGAACGGACGGACACACAGACGAATACATGAACACACAGACAAGTACATGAATGGACGGACACACAGACAAATAAATGCATGAATGGACACACAGACAAATGTATGAATCAACGGACACACAGACAAATGCATAGACTGACACACAGACAAATGCATAAATGGACGGACACACAAACAAACACATGAATGGACACAGACAAATGTATGAATGGACACACGGACAGATTCAGAAGCATGCATACAGACTGACAGACAAACGGACGATAACGAGCACGCACAAACTCACAATCCCCAGATGAGCAAGCGCGGAGTAGAGGATGGCCTAATGAATGCGCACGGAGTTAAGCATTCGAATGCCTGTATACCAGTCATGTCACTAGTTACACATCAAGTACCGGATGTCGCGGTGGACATCCTAACATACTTCCTCCGTTAACAAAAACTTCGTGATGGATTTTGATGGATATGAAAACGCTTAGAACAGGTCAAGAACAGTTTGTATCGACTGCAAATCACTGGACCAATGCAGTTCTTTTTACAATAGAAACTGTTGCTGGAGTGAGCAGAGAGTTCAGTTTGCTTCGCTTTCGCTCGCCTCATTCTTGACCCTGCGTCGGTGTCGTCACCTGCTGCACGCGAGCCGTCATCTCTCTGGAGTCGTTGTTCAGCTCGTTTCAGCCTTCCCCCGGCTTATTTGATCACACTCCGCTGAACTTGACGTCGCCGTTGTTCAAGTAAGCTGGCTTTCAAGCTGCGTCATCCGCCGCGGTGGTGATTACTCGTTTCCACCAGGGAGTCGAAAAAATATTTCACGACTCCCTGGTTCCATCTTCGCTCTCCAGAACTCCGTGAAACGAGGAGCAAAGGCATAGCCAAACTGATTCCATTTTCTCTGATGGATACCCCTGCCAGCACTGAACGGCAGCGGCTAGCAAGTCCAGTCGACTTTCTTTAGCCACGAGATTCGCGTCGGCCTGCAGACTTCTGAAAGAATGCATGGTCATCAGCATTCGAGTCTGGACATTGCGCAGGCTGAACGAGAACTTGAGTTCAGGATTATTTCGTTGCGCCGTGCGATCGGAACAGCTCCTTGTTCACTCGCTCATTGTGTGAGCTCGCTCCTCTGTTACATCGCTCTCTATCACTCTCAAACTCAGTGCTAGAGTAGTAGAGAGGCCAAGCAGCGCATTATCCCCTCGGAGAATTTGTATTTCAGTTTCTCTCGCCATTACTGTCATCACCTATGTTTCTACAGTGCAACCATCGACGCCGTTCGGCTTGTTGTGAAAGGTCGCTTTCCTTGCATCGTACCTCTTTCATGGCATGCCAGGAAAGGCCGAGAAAGTGATTGCGACTAATTTCACGGCAGTTTGTGCGCAAACCAGTCCCACAAAAATCCATCACGAAGTTTTTCTTAACGGAGGAAGTACTAGTATCGAGATAAGGCTGTAGAAGTCCCTACTCACAGTGAGATCATGCTGTTGGATTCACAGTCGTAGTGACTCATTGTCATACAAGTATTCTCTGCAAGGTATACCAATTTTTGCAAGTAGCTTCTGCTGTTCCTGTTTGTATTATTTTTATTTTTTCACCTTGTCATGTCCCTTCTTCCCTCTCTCATAACAGCCACCTTCACTTCCTTTCCCCAGGAGACTCCCTTTGATAGGCATCCATTTGCCTCTGGAGAATCCCTGAAAATATTATATCAAATCCAATATCCACTAACCTGTGAGCTGGATGATGTGTCTTCTTCCACCCACATGCGTGGCACGTGAATCTCGGCAAGAGACACGAACAGATGGAAGCCATCGCCGAGCTGGCTGCCGTCTTTCAGCTGGCACACGGCCTTCGTTGCCGTGCTCTGTACACATGCACACACGCGAAACGCACACACACACACACACACACACACACACACATTGGTCACATCACCCGGGCAAAGTCCCCGGAGAAAATAATCAATAAAACACCACAACTTCCACCACCGCTACCACCACTGTGTAAGACCCTGCAACAGCATTACTAATATCCAGGTGCGTGCCCCCGGGGATGTTTCGGGTCCCAGACCGTAACCACAGCAGCAGAAGTAGCAGCAGCAGCGGCAGCGGCATTGATGTGACGCAGGATTATTGATAACCTGGCACAAGTCCGTGCAACCGATATTCAGCCCACCAAAGGACAGGGGAAAACAGCTGCTATCGCAAATGTAGCTGGAGGTGAACTCATCCAATACTCCCCGGGCCACCGGAGTCAGGAAAGCCGGACAGGAGATATTGCACCGCGTCAGCCCAATCATGACAATCATATTGATTAGTTTCAAACTACAGTTTCAAACCTGTCTAACACACCTTAGACTCTGTTACAGGTGGTCTCCTTATCCACGGTCATTTGACTGGAAATAGCATCCCTTGGTCCCGGCTTCGGCGGTCTTCTAGGACAGGTGATAGCCTTACCCAAGTAGTCATCTTCACAAGCTTTTGCTGTTGTAATTCGGCCACACAATTATGGTAAACCTGGTACCAAACTTCAATATTTTCCGAGAACTGTGGCAATACGCCCAGCGAGAAGGCAGATTTTGCCTGTGCTTCTGGTGAAGTAAAATAAAGCTAAACAACAACAACAACAACAACAACAACAACAACAACAACAACAACAACAACAACAACAACAACAACAACAACAACAACAACAAACAAGCCGTACCTTGATCTTGAGATCGGAGGGGTGAGAGCTGGACTTGATGGACGTGATGTCAAACGGCATGTCCACTGCTATCTGCAGAGAGAACTCACCGCTGGTAGCGAGCAGGGCAGACAACGACACGCAACACAACAAAACAGGAGAATGATGGGTGATAAGTTTTTTTTCTTTTTGGAGAGTCACTTATACAGTTGTGAACATTGACATCCAAGAATATGTGTGTGTGTGCAGGTGCAGGCCGCCTAGTATCCTGGGTTCGCATCCAGTGCTAGGTCTACATATTCTAAGCCAGGCGCGTTCCACGTATGGGTTCCTGGGTGCCCGGAACCCCCCCCCCCTTTTTCGCTGAAAATGCAGGATTTTGCTTCATTTTTTGAAATTTTTCATGGGGGAGGCCCCCGACCCCCCCCCCCCTTCAAGGGCACCGGCGCACGCGCCTGTAAGCAGAGTTCACTCTTCTACTTTATTAGATCGTGGTGGCGGTGGCAGCGACGGTGGTGACAGCTTTGGGGCAGTGTTTGAGGGAAGGTGTAAAACTGGCTACCGTAGAGCCTCCACTCCACACTAGTACATAGAAGACAATAAACCTGGTATTGTGAGCATCACTGGCTCACACTCAAATACCGTATTCCACAGATACATTTCAGGAAAAAAATGTCAACGGCCTGCTGTTGTAAAAAAATGATTGATAAAGACACTTCACCACCACCCACACGAATATCCACAGTGCACGTATAGGGAGTGATGCTACAGTGCTGGTAACTGAAATCCGACCCCCTGGGCGGTGCGCTCACATCGCAAACACCCAACACGGGGTTGTAAAACTACGAAATAGAGACTGCTAGAATGTGAACCCACCGCATCGCTCATGGGGTCGGGTTTCAGTTGCCAGTACTGTAGAATCGGAACTCGGAAGTGCATTCTCACTGGAGAGATAGCGGCAAACCTTTTTGTACTGCTTCTGATATTTTGTCGTGTTTGGCTATCACCCTTGATTTCACATTTGGCAGTCGTTTGACGGGCCAGGAATGTTGAAAGGATAAAAATACAAAAAACCCAGACTAGGATTCCCCGTATCACAAGAGAAGCACGTACCTTGGTGTGGCATCGGTAACGTGGCGCGTCTCCGTCACGTCCTGTGTTTCAGTTTGCATGGCAGCGGTGCTGGTCCACGGAGCCACACTGCCGGGCACGCTGAAGCGGATCTGTTCATTCTCTACGGCCAGCTCTGCCACGTACGTGATCTTGATCAGGACTCTAGCGGACGGTGGCAGGTTACCAACGCTGACAGTGAACACATCCTGAACAGGAGAAGACACACGTGTGTGCATATACACGTAAAATATGTATGCACACACAAAAAGCGTACACGTACATGTGTACACACAAACACACACAGATGCAGACACACACAGACACACACAGACCACAGATACACACACACACACACGCACAAGAAATGGTACTCGAAATCGACACAAGCCTAACACTATCAAATTTCAACAAAGCACTAAAGTTCTGGCTATGGTTCATGCATAGCAAAGAGGACTATGTAAAAGTTAGTTAGAACAGTACAAAGAGTATTACACAAACTAAAGCTGGTAGTTACCGGAGTCTCTTCATCCATCAGATATGCGCCATGTCCCTTGCTGACAGCCTCCTTGTACTCCCTGTGTGCTGTCTCCTTCTCCTTCACTTCACCAACAATGTGCTTGTCATTGATGAATGCCTCAAAGCCGCACACTGGGAACATGGCAATCAACACACATGAACGCACGTACGCACGCACACAGTGGGGTAACGGCGGTAAGTTCTCAAACTTGAATGTCCCTTGAGGGTTATTCTGTAGGATCCCCCTCCCCCCCCCCCCCCCTCCTCCCCCCCCCCCCATTCTTGTACTGCACATACACATACAGTGGGAGCATAAAATTTAGTCGATGAATAATGTTGTCCAACTTTGAAGAAGACCTATTCATCCTGTAAACATCTTCTACAGAACAACAAGGACAATCAAGGCTTGTTTGCTGCCACTTCAGTTTCATGCTCTCGCAATCATCAGGCAACATGAAGATTGGGTGCCGACCATGCCGGTATATGTGCCAGGAGAGGGTGGGTCTTGTAGCGCTGTATGAAAAGCTGTGTGAAAATGTGGGGCTGTATAGGTTTCCGGGGCTAGCGGCGTTATTTTAGGCAGGAGGCTGTGTGCAGAGTGTGTGGTTGTTGAAGGCAGGGGGCTAGCAGTGCAATGTTAGCGCAGAATGTGTGGCTGCTATGGGCAGGAGGCAGTGAGCAAGGTGTGTGGATGTTGTAGGCAGGAGGCTGTAGAGGTAATGACAGAGCTAGCAGTGTGATATTAGCGCAGTGTACATGTATATGGCTAGTGTGGGCAGGGTGTTATGAGCAACCGTGTGAATGGTGTAGGCAGGAGGCTGTGGAGACATATTTAGGTGACAGGGGCGTAGGAAGCAGTTTAATATTGGTGCGGCGAAATCGTGAGAAGGGGTCCGGGGTCCTCCCCGGGATGTTTTTTGAAAATTGGGCCTAAAAGGCCATATTTTAATGCTACAGAATAATAATATGAGAAATAAGAATATGCATGCTGATGATACACCGCATTGTCGATGTAAACACATGGTACCAGTACAACACAAGCCATCAACAAGGTTGAAATGTAAAAATAAATAATAATAATTCGAAAATTATTGGTCCTGCGACCGCCAGGCCTGCCGGACCGATTCCTACGCCCATGGGTGACACCGTGGTATTTGAGGAGATGCTTGTTCTCGTGTCGGCACTTGGACACCATTTCTGAGCGCTTGTTGAGGCTGGATGGTGAACCTAGCGTGTTCAGGATGGGGTACTTGTCTCTGGTACGGAGGGAACACCGCTTTGTGATGTTGGAGGACAGTCGGGCGCGATCTTTTATCCTCCATTGAACTTCGTACTGGGCGATAGATTTCTTCAGGTTCCAGATGTAGTTGGAGCACCTCTAGCCCTGAAACCTATAGAGCCCCCCCCCCCCCCACACACACACACGCACACACACATTCTCACACAGCTTTTCATACAGCGCTACAAGACCCAGCCTCTCCTGGCATATATACCGGCATGGTCGGCACCCCATCCTCATGTTGCCTGATGATTGCAAGAGCATGAAACTTGAAGTAGCAGCACACAAGCCTTGATTGTCCTTGTTGTTCTGTATTACGCTCTGTCTCCGCGGTGTTGAGCACTGTCAGCACAGTGGGTACATCCTCCGGTAAACATCTTGTACAAAGCCCCCCCCCCCCACACACACATGTCCACACACGCACAGCACCATGCAATACAGACGACTCACCTGCAGCCGAGTCATCCAGTGGAAAGACATACTTGGCTTCGATCGGCTTGTCTCCTTCATTGTAGTACTCTTGCATAACTACAACCTAACAATGACACCATACCGACAACATTGGAACAGGAACAATAGGCAACATACACCAAATATCGTTTGCCACGTGATGTGAACGTCTGCCATTGCCGACCCCATGGCTGGAGTAACTGTTGCACACTCTTGGGTGGTTATGTACTCTTGCCAATGTCTATAATTATGATCTAGTCACACTGGCTGACAGTTGATCAAACCCAATGTCAAATTGCCCTTTCTCCTCGGCTCTATATTTAATATTGGCTCAGTATCCGAGTTGAGAATATGGTCAGCATAACTACAGTGCTACTCGATGAAATCCAGTCGCGTGAGGCAAGTTTGCGCCTTGTATTATCTCGCAGGCCAGTGTTAACATGTCCAGGGCTGTGCAACGCTCGGTGTGTGCACTTGAGTGACGCGACTGGATTTCATTGAGGAGCACCGTACATACCTCAGCGGCCAGATCCAGTAGCTTGGCGCGGACGTGTACGGAGCGCAGTGGTACGGACACTCCACCCGCGCGCAGTCCCGCGTCGACTTTGGCGAGTGGATCCGGCACGTCCAGCACTTCCATCAGACTGACAGCTGAGCAGTAGACAAAGGACACCCATACACCGCCAGGACAGGACTATTCAAATACAGTGGAACGCGGATCAGACATAGCAGGGGCGTCAGACACGGTGCGGTCACTGCGGTATTGACCGCACCACTCTTTGCACCGAGTACCCCGTGAATCAATAACATGCACTAATTTGGGTTCGAATTTCGACAGTTTTCAGCTCAGCTACCCCTCCCTCACGCCTAAATGGCTGTCCGCAGCCAACCCTGCACTAGTTATGGCTAACCCAGGTTTTACTGTGGTAACATACAGCAGTACATCGATATCACTACACCGCCGCAGCAGCACCTAACTGACCTTCGCTAGTGTTGCCATCCACAGCCTTCACCATGGACATGGCATCCAGCTCATCACACAGTGAAGTCACCGCTGGTGTTTCGCCCGGCAGTGTAAACTCCACCAGGTACCTGATCACACGCACACCAACATAAGAACATGCACACACAAACGCACCCACAAATGGACGTACAAACACAAGTACACACACGCACGTGCACACGCGCACATGTACACACACACACACACAAATCCACACGCACACGCACACACACACACACACACACACACACACACACACACACACACACACACACACACACACACACACAGAGTCATGCTCATCATGCAACAGCCCCCAACAACACATCAGGATAGCCTAAAACTTCCGAGTAACATCTCCTCAACACGTTTACCCGTGATCACAAAACCTCTTCAGTCCAAGTGCACATCACAATGCACATTGTGATACTGTAAGTCTAAAAAATGTCAGCGCGTTTAAATTTCGGCCTCCCAGGGCTAACACACACTTCGGCCGCATTAAAATGGCTCTCTGTACTGCTGCCACCTGTATGCACTGTCACACTGAAACTTGCAAAACAAAATTTCGTCCACAATAAATGTTAGGCCAAAAGTGCCCAGGCCGAAAATAACCGAAAATAGATTAAATTAATTTATTTTCGACAGACAGTAATCAATATGACCCGAACATATGTTGACTTACAATATTGCTGTGGATCTGCTTACCTCAGACACTGCTGGTTACAATTGAAGATGCAGTACTCTTCGGCTTGGAACTCTGACGGTTCGTCCTTGAACGGTGGAACAGCGTGAATGCTATCGTGGCCATCCGGTGGTGCAGTACAGCCAATCATCTTTGATGTAGTGTCCTACATGGGCAGTGCAGCACACACATGCATAGGGGAAGAGGGGGCAGGGCGTCTGACTGTAAGAATACAAGTTTTCAGCGCGTTGAAATTTCAGCCTCTGAGGGCTAAAACACATTTTCGGTCGCATGAAAATCTTCAGCCTCTACTGCTGCTGTCTGTATGTAATGTCATACTGAATTTGCGAACCAAAATTTCAGCCGCAACCAATTTCAGGTCTCCAACCGAAAATAACCGAAAATGGATATGCGCCGAACGTTAATTTTGCTGATTTAGAGCAATCAATAGAAGTGTGTAAACGCACAGCCCAATCTTTATCAACACTTCTACGCTCTACGTTCTACCACACAAAAGGAAGTGTAGCGCACACCGTCACTCCACTCTGCGCTCTTCGCCCCTTCGCCACCCCAGTCCCCCTTGCACAGGACAGCCATTGCAGCATGCAATGAGCATTCCATCGTAACTTCCTCTTTTCAAGAATCAACTTGCAAGGGCTCCCGTCTATGACTATAAACAATAGAGGTGTCTAAACTCACAGCCCAATCTTTATCATCACTTCTACCACACAAAAGGAGGTGCTACAGTGCTATTGGGTTTCGTAGTGCATAGAGATTCCCGCAGCATTGTCTCTCTCCGTACTGTCCCTGCCTCTTTCAACTGTGTTATATGCGCATGCTCGATGTAACTACATCAGTTCTTGTCTTGTCCCGCAATGGACTGCTGCGTGGCTTGCAGGCTGAATACAACAGGGTTTCAATTCAGAGCTTCACAAAAAGCGATACTCGGGCAACGGTGACAGCAATGACCCATTGTGATAAAGCTCTGCTCGGTCGGGTATTGAGCATTCTGTGAGCAGTACAACACCTCTACAGTGTACAGCATAGCCTAACAAGGGGACCACTCTGACAAGGCGACCACTCTAACATGGTGACCACTCTGACAAGGCAACCACCTGTCCCTAAGGACCACTACAACCAGGATCAACGGATGTCATGTCCAGTCAAATGACCCTGCATAAGAAGACAACCTGTTCACGCGGACCAAATTCGTTTAAAGTCTCTTGAGTGGTGGCAGGTGTCACTGTACATCAGCCACTTCTATTCAAGCCAGTTTGTGCTAACGCTAGCAACCATACTGCGTCACTTACAAAAGTTTGCCGTTGTGTGCAAGCAATCATATCGCATCACTTACAAAGGTTTTTCCTAGCATGACCTCAGCAACCAGCATGAGCCGTGTTCCTCGCTGGCTCGGTGCAGAGTAGTGCAGCGCACTGGTGCTGAAAATCATAGCCACAACAACAACAGTTCATGTACAGCAACCGTGCACGCACAATACTATAATCTGTTCTTGACTCCACCAATAGCATAATTGATATTGCTTGATACCGATACAGTTGGTATTGATTGCGGGTATGTGCGCTTGCACGCTGTTACTCAAAACCTGGATTCAAAACGAATTCAAGCAGTGTAGCTATGGCTGTGTTCCAACACAACCTTGATATTCATTATTTGGAGGGGAAATGAAAACGGGAAAAGTCTGAAGAAAACTTGACTGTCACCACCAGGACTCGGACCAGGGACCCTTGCTGAAGGCCAGCGATGCTCTAACCACTAAGCTATGGTGTAGCTGTCATCCCAGCAGAGACTGTTAATGTTCAACATTTTCTTCAGACTTCTAAATGCACGCTTCTTGTGAATCCACATAGGCGGTTTGTGAGTAAAACCTTGACACCAAACTCTCGTCTTCCAAAACTCACCTGGAATGCCGTGCAAAGTAGATACCGTTTCCCAGCAGACCCGAATCACTTCTGCTGCGGCCATGCTCCTCAACAACTACTTTGGGCAGCAACAGACCACTGCAAGAAACAAGACAACAAAACAGCACAAGGATCCAGGCTTGCAGCAAACACCGCATTTACCAGGGTTCAAGCTGCACTTTCTCACCCGGCTAATAGGGTCGAGATTGCCCCGTGCGGCCAGTTATATCAAAAACATTCATTTCGTACAAAATATACAAACTGGAAATTGACATCTTGTATACAGGGGGGGGGGGGGGGGGCAGCTTATACAGGGTGCAGCTTTGATACCACAAAGGTGGTACGGTCAGTCAGACCTCGCTTAACCGCACGCGTCCGTTTTCCACTAAAACATCCGGATAGGCGAGGGAACCGGATAATCGAACACACATGCTGTATGTATGCATGACATAAGCCATAAATCGGTAACCAACGATTTTCTTCCGGATGAAAGAGGACCGGATGAAAGAGGACCGGATGAAAGAGGACCGGATAAGCGAGGTCTAACTGTATTATACATCACCAGATAGCAAAGTACAGGTGGAATACACAGACGCCAATCTCGAGAAAATTGAGATTTGACGCTCAGTGTCATCCACATCTAAGGTCAAGGAGCACCTTCATGCAAAATAGAAATTTCACACTCAAATCCCAACTAAGGCACTTCTAAAATATTACTCAAACATGGACTTAGGGGTCGTCCATAAATATCGAACTTTTTTCACAAAACGAAATAATTTCATTATGGGGTGGGAGGGGGTAGACCAATTTTGTTTCAGAAAACATTGATTCAAGTACATGGCCGTTGTGTATGCATGTATGTCAACATTTTTTTACGTTCTGAGGGGGAGGGAGGGGTTGGGTCTAAACTAAAATGATTTGTTTCATGAAAAAAGTTCGATATTTACGGACGGCCCTTAGATACATAATTCACTCAAAATACATCCTTTCTTGGCCATTATCCGCAGAGCGCCAAAGTGGACACGTCTCATTGCACAATCATGCATGCAGCATCAATGTTTAGTCCAGAAACTGCTTGCTGGAAAAGGATAAAGATAAGCTCAGCGGCAGGCAGTGAAGCCAATCATGTGTGTAAGTGACCATTGCGTTCTGAGAGAAGACTACGTCTCGACAGACCATGTTCATTTCGATTGCGCGTTTCAGAAATTCTCCAGACAAGCACTTTCACAGCTTTCACAGTGCACATCATGATTCTGAAGTTCTTTCATTTTCTGGCCCTATCATACAGGTGATCTCACATACACGGTCTCCCACACTGAGTCGGAAAACAGAAGTCTGTGTGTCTCCTAGCATTGTACACATAGCACACGCAAGGGTACCCGTGTATTGTGTGTGACTGCCCCTCCGTATCCTCCCTCCACTACGATACAAATCTAGTGCTCCTTTCCGAAAGGCAACACATCCACAGATCTGAAATTGCGAACACTGGTCAACACCATGGGACTCGGATGTGCTCTTACCGTGACAGAATTCCAACAAAGTTCGAAGGCTGTACAAACCAACACAATGTGTAAAAGAAACAACCAGTGAAGTTTCAAGTCACACATGTACACACAAAAACACACACGCACGCACACATGCACACAAACACACATACACACACACACGCACACACGCGCACACACAAACACACACACACACACGCACACACACATATACACACACACACACACACAAATGCACAAATACAAACAAACACACACACACAACCGCACACGTGCGAAGCAACCCTGCCCCGACACACATTGGACTTGCATCATAGTCACTGAATCCATGTTCCCAGATTACGTAAAGCGGACTCTGCAGGAATGTTGCAGAAAGTGGCTACACTGACTACACATGAGCTAAGCACCTGCACATGGTTAACAGAGTCCAAACTTTGAAGTTCCCTTGCAGGGGAGTAGCAGCCACTCCGGCCGGTCCAGCTCCAGCCGGACCACTTTTGCCAAAAGTGCCCAGAATCGAGGATTTTGTACCCTAATTTCAATTTGTTTCACAGGGGACACCCCCGGACTCTCTTCCGGCTGGACCACCTCCAACGGTTGTGCTACTCGCCTGCCTTGAGCGGTAATCTTAGATAGGTTTCACTGTACCTTAGATGCGTGGAACAGAAGAGATGTTTGCCCGGGGACTCCACAGAACGCTGCCTCCTCCGCCGGCCGCGTTACTCTGAAAACATTGTGAACGCTGAGAGGCTTGTCACTGCAGATGGTGGTAAAGCAAAGAGCAATCAAACGTACATGTACGCGTAACAGTTAAATCAACCACAGCAGGTGCAACTGAACCACAGTCACAGAGCGGTACTACTGTAAAACCGGAAAGTTTAACGATCAAAACGTTTAACGTTTTGAAATTTTTGCATGACAACGTGCAGAAAGTTTAACAATGGCTACCTGGCCACCCATCTGTATGCACATTTTTACACAGACATCTCAAACCGGATTCGCGATAACGTTTCTTCAAATAACGATAAAAATTGGTGGTTAAAACACTAAACTTTTGTGACTCGTTGGACTTTCCAGTTTTACAGTATTCATTGTTTACGTCGTGTTCCCATCAAGGTAGGGTGAAAACTGATGCCAAACACATCACCGTAGCTACCCATGCAGTCCTGCCGGTCCAACCACACACAAATTCACTCGACCGCACTGACACACACTGACACACACACACACCAACACACACACGCACATGCACACACACTGACATCCTCCCCCCCCCACACACGCACCTCCCCCACCTCCCCCCCCCCCCCCACACCCACACCGACACACACCCACACCCACACCCACCTGCCCATCCTTACCTGACCGTTGTACCGTTAACAAGCGTGTGCACTCGCTGCAGTTCGTCCCCATTCACAGCCACATTACCACCCATGTGCTCCAGCCTGCAGTGCAGGGCGCTCAGCTTAGCAACAGCAGCAGGTGAGCGTTGCCAATGAGTTGCTTCACTCACCAACACCATGTCTCGGATTAACTGCAGCAACAAGACAAGACAACCACAGGAAGAAGAACTGATATACTGTACACCGCCCAGAATTCGCGCCACTACGTTTTGGCGATTTCTCGCCACCAACCAGTTTGCTCACAGCTATAAAAAGTGCTATTGCAGCAGATGTCACCACTCAACATGACAACTTGTAAAAGGTTTAGGTGATCTTATTCCTAGAGTGGATTTTCTAGTTATACACACACACACACACACACACACACACACACACACACACACACACACGCACGCACGCACACACACACACACACACACACACACATACACACACACACACACACACACACACACACACACACACATATACACACACACACACACACACTCTCACTCACACACACACACACACACACACACACACACACACACACACACACACACACACACACACACATTGGCTCACCTGGCAACGGTCGTGCATACGGCTAACAGAGGCCATGCTGCTTATGGTTTGCTTTGAAGTATGAGGCAGAGATTCGTAAAACTGGGCAGACAGCTCGTCGAGCTCCACCGTGGCTCCGGCCTTGATTGCCTTGGTAATACTCAACAACACTGACTCTGCCTTGTCGATCTAGAGGGATCAGTGAATAACACAGAATGGTTGACAGCATCATACAGTAGAACTTGTCAAGGCGACCACTCTGATAACAGGGAGATAGCAGCCGGTCCAGCCGGTCCGGCTTTGGGGACCACTTTTAAACACATTGCAAAAAGTGCCCAGAATGCAGGATTTTGCAACCAAATTTTTAATTTCCCGGGGGACACCCCCCCCCCTCCCATCCCCAACGGCGGTGCTACGCGCCTGGATAAGGTGACCACTTGCCCAACAGGACCATTGCAACCTGGACCAAGATATGCTATTTCCAGTGAAAAAGACCCTGCACAAGGAGACCACCTTCACACAGTGACCAGATTTGTAAGGTGCCTTGAGCGGTCGGCTTAGGCAGGTTTCACTGTATTTAGAGGGTCAGTGAATAACACAAGAAGCAGCATTCCCTATTGGAATTGATGGCATCATCATACTTCAAAATCGCCCGTGCTCGGGAAGTTGCAAGTTTATACTTAGAATTGTGGCATAGAAAGGTCGGTCTTGCCGACTCGTACACAATAAAAAATAAAAATAAATAGAATAAAAAATGGAACTATCGCTTGTATGGTACTGGCCTGAGACTTCGAACCTCATGAAGGACTCATCCATAGCATTACATGCACTGTTCTGTGCACTCGAACGCGGCGCTACTATTATTCATGAGGTTGAATTCCTGGAACTGGACATCAAGAGCTGGAATGAAAACCCCGCCATATCCATCGAATCAATTTTCCGATTATGGCCAAAAAAGAATTCATTTCATGTGTGTGGTCTGTAGCTAAATCTATGTTTGGGTTCCAGTTTTGAAATGGTCCTCGTCAGATTTAGAATGTGAAAATGTTCAAATGTTGCCTGGTGGCGGGTTTTTGCATCTCAGCTATTCACATAACATACTAACAATGTCCATACACACCGCTCTCCTCCATTCATAATGCCTATCTGCCTGTGCACTTTCATTTCTCTTTCTTTCTTCCTTTTTCACATGTTTAGAATATGGACAATCCACCAGCACATGTAGCAGAGATCAAAAGAGACAGAAGCGGAAAAGGTTAGCATTGCATTGCTGCCCTGTACGCGAACTGTTCTATCATTGTATTATTCACATGAACAGTGGACTTGCATGGATGTGGCTAATGGGGTTTCATGGCTGTGAGACTTATCCCCTCACCCCCACCATTAGGCGCTGCATCTGCAGCTAGGGTTTACCGGGTGTTAGCGGCCGTCGCGAGTTCCCTTCGGGAACGGACACGATGATCTACTTCTTACTGTAGTGGACTCTTACCTGTTGTGAGGTGATAGACTGAAGTGACTGGGAGTCAGCCAGGACGTCCAAACCGGCCAACGCCTCGTCCCACACACAGCTGAGCAACGACGAGACCTCTGCAGATACGCCCGTGTTACTGCTTAATGTCAGCGACAACTCTGCATGGCGCTGCACAACACAAGAGAACACAAGCAAAGCCAAGGAAGGTGAGACTGGCCTCCTCGTGCGCGCCGGATGGCAGTCACGAGTCAATCAAGTGCGCAAGTTTGGCAGGAAGCGTGTGTTCAGCGTAGAAACGACCAACTCCGTTTAATACTACCGCCAAATTCGCTACTTCAAAGCAAAGAAACAACGAAGCTCTCCAAGCATGTTTTGTTTTGTAAATTCTCCCCTGCTATATGGATATCAATCCCATGCTAAATTACCTTGCATTCTGCAAATGTACAGTAGAGGTCAAGAAACCAGACTTCAGACTGCACATGCATTGCTGCTTGGAAGCATATTTCCGAAATGTTTTTCAAGTGTCCGTGTTGTCGCAAATTTTGAGCACACCCGTGCGCTATGGTGTCCAGTCTTCTTCTACTGGTCTTGGCAATGATGTCGTGTTTGCCGTCATGTTGTAGACAGCTCTTCCTTCCACCGCTTGCACTACAGTACATCTAGTGCACTCGTGCCTCGCTTATCGGAACGGTCCGGGACCAGGCACTGCCCGTAACTTCGAAATGTCCCTAACTCCGAATCACATGCATTTTGATGGGGAAGGCCAGAGACATGGCATATGACGTCACTATTTTCACAAAAAAAGTGACAAAAGAGTAGTAATATTTCCGCTGAAACTCGCCCAAAGGGTGCCCGGTAGACCAAAGTGCCCGTAACTTCGGGGTCCGGATAACCGAGGTACGGGTGTGATTGGTGGACGATCAGCGCAGAACTGCAGCTGAATCTTATCTGCTAATACACACACCTGTCTTGCACGAACAGATCCGATGTGCGCGTGCACGGGTTTGGCCGCTCTTGTCCAGCCTCTCTCCTTCGGATAGCGCTGTAGCAGAGCGACAACCACCGCCATTGCCTCCAAGCCACTGGTGACGAATCGACTCTCATCAACAACTCCTTCAATCTGAAAAATGTGTGCACAAGTACAGACATGCAGAAATATAGCACTTCCAAGAACACATACATGTACTGCAATGAAATAGACAAGCAGACAAATGGATGGACAGACAGACGGGCAGAAAACACACACACACACACACACACACACACACACACATACACACACACACACACACACACACACACACACACATGCATACATGCTCAAAGAAACACAAAATGTCCACACGACACAAACACATCCTACCATTCACTAACTCTACACGCAGCAGCTACGAGCATACATTTCACTCGCAGGCAACACCGATGCTCCACTACAGAACGGATCCAGCCATTCGAAGACCGCAGTGAAAATATCATAGAAACTATGTTTGTGTACGATGTCAGCATGATGTCATTGTGGTAAGAATCACACACTGATAAATTATCACACTGATGTCATCAGTGTGTGATTCTGGCAAAATGGGTGCATACAAGAACTTTCGGGTTCTCTGAGGATCTAAAAACACAGCCCAAGTACCCATTTTGTTCAACAGAATGATGTGTACACAATTTGTACACACATTGCACAGACTTTATCATTGCGCACTGACGCGGTGCGGAGACTTATCATAAGCTGCCAGTTTACCTTGTTCGCTGCGTCGCAGCGCCCACGCTGGCTGAACACACGGTAGCAGACCTTGGTGGCGCAGTGCACTTCCAGCTGAATGAAAGAATAGGAATTGTTCTTCTCCATTTTCTGACAGCAGGGGAAAACAAGCAGCAAAGTCACACACTTTATTCACAGCAAAGGTTACGTTAAATGAGAAACTTTTGCTAGAGATTAAACTTCGCTATATTTGCGATGATCCCACATTTGACAATATAATCGCCGCAAACTGCTCTTTACATCCAACTGAAGAAATAAAATCCCGCAATTTTCTCATCATGAACCAGCGCAACATTTGCACGCAGTAAACGTTTGCCACTTTACAGTTCATAAGACGATGTCACACCAATCCAGCATTCATCTGTTCAACCGGGAATCACACACCCACGCACGCGCAAACACATGCATGCATGCATGCGAGCGCACTCACACCCACACTCACATACATACCCCCCACCCCGGTCCTCCATTTTTACCACCATGGCAACAGCCAGCCAAATACATTAAAACCTGGTTTAAGCGACCGCCCCATTTTTTGCCACGAAATACAGACATCTACCCTTTTTAGCACCATTAATTTGATCATCGGAGTTGCCGCACCCCCCCCCCCTTTTTGGGTGAATTTTGAGTGTTCAAACTTCAACGTGCGGCTTATACTCCGAAAAATACCGTAAATGATTGTCTCCGGTCCAAAGGGAACTCAGGGTGGCAGCTAACACCAGGTAAACGCACCTGGAGTAAGACCAGCTTGATAAGCTCATAGCTGTCCGGAAACTCAGGCATAGACGAATCTTGCCCGGTGTATACCCTGCCAGAACACAAGAACACACACACACACACACATACACACAGGCACGCACACATACACATACACTCTCACACACACACACACACACACACACACACACACACACACGCATGCACATGCACACACACACACACACACACACACACACACACACACCAACACACACGTGTGTATGACGCAACAAGCATCTTGCTCAACACCATGCCAGACACAAGGTCACTATGTACGGCGACTTGACTCACACAATTCAGCATACGAGTCATGTCGTACGGAGTCGTCACAGTATCCCCAGCTAACACTGGTAGCCACCACGGTGACTCCCAACCTCCATTGTGATACCTGAGTACCTGTCAGCTGTTGGTTGGGAAGCCCATTTGTCCATTGCCAAATATGGAATGCATGAGCAATGCCTCTGCGTGGGCGCTGGAATAAGACATACACTGTTGAGCATCCAGCACAACTTTGCCCCGTGTAGCTGTGTGAGGTGGTGGTGGTGGTGGTGGTATTATCAACGCCAGTGGCAAGTGTGGAGAATGTATCCTTGCAACCGGTAGTAGGGTGTGTGTGGAGGGGTTGCCAATGCTTGCCTAGTACACCCACCTGAGTGAGTTGAGATTGAACGACTGCGACTTGGCCTTGCTTACAGTTTCAACTGTGGACACTGAACAAATGACAATAATGACAAACAAAAGTCAGGCATGAGAGAGAGAGAGAGAGAGAGAGAGAGAGGGGGGGGGGAGAGGAGAAGAGATATATGACGCATCCTTTGCGGACGAGTCCGAAACACTTCCGAACTTCCAATCTGGCCAATTCACTCTCCAATGAGGTATTGCCTCGGTGACTTTGCTTGTGTGCAAAATGGAAAGAGGTAGCCCATAGTAAGTTCTGATCGCAGGGACAGCAGGTCTTTGAGACCTGCTGTTTCACAGAGATCGACGTATTGAGGGTGGTGCTCATCCCCTCTCCCCCGTTGCTTTCACCTCTCCAACCAATGTAAGGTTCCCAATCCCTTACAGGTTTCTGGGGTTTTGCAAATACCTTCCGATCAAACTGGGAATCAAACCCCAAACCCCATGTTTGGTAACTTGCTAAGCCACACAGGTACCCATATTGTCGCTTGTGTAGCTGTTGATAAGCAGGGCAGGTTGGCGCACAGAGATGAGCTTTGTTTTAAATTATAATCCATTCAATCCAGTCATGTATAATGGAGTGTATATGTGTGTGTGTGTGTGTGTGTGTGTGTGTGTGTGTGTGTGTGTGTGTGTGTGTGTGTGT